>NW_025764978.1:0-310645 GCF_003918875.1 Haliotis rubra | reverse complement strand
TATGGAATCCTGGAAGGGACATTGTCGCGTTGTCGCATTGTCGCGTTGTCGCCCCCTCTCAAATACAAGCAAATTACACAAAACAACTTTCATAGACATTGCGACAACGCGACATTTCGCCCATTTGTCGCATTGTCGCGATGTCGCGTGTCGCGTTTTGAAAAATATATTTTTTCATTCTCCTCCAAAGGGACAAGCGACATAGCAACAATTTTCAAGGTCAAAATATGTCGCGTTGTCGCGTCGCCCTATGTAAGATGTGTAAAACAGCCTAAAATTTATTTACAGTGAGACACGTGATTACGCGACAACGCGTGACATTTTGATCAAACGTCGCGTTGTCGCATTGTCGCGTGTCGCTTTGGGTTAAAATATTGAGTATAGTATGTATTATAACATATGATTAAGATCAAGACAATGCGACATATATGCATTGTCGCGTCGCGTTTTCGCCCTTTCGATTACCGGCGCGCATGTAGAAAGTCAATTAGTCTACGCATGCGCATAAAAATCGCTATAATCATATTTCCAGGATTTCACTGGTTCCTTTTGTTACCTCTAATGGTTTTTACAATGTAGTAGTGCTCGTAATGGCAATGGGGCTGCTTTTCTCTTGAACTTTAATGCAAATCTTCATTGTTGTTTCTATTATTTTATATATTGTAAAATGTGTTTCTAGCTAATCAAGTGTTTTTAGCAGCCAGACAAATTATTAGCGCTACTATTCATTGTAATCACGGCACCTGGTGGGGCCCTGTCATTCAAGGCGAGTACTGCCATGCAGGGTTGTGGCTCTAGTCACACTAGATAACTATGATCATAGGTTCGAACTCCAGCACCATACATATTCATCACTTTGGAACATTTCACCTATATCAAGCTCAAGGTGCTGTGAAAACTCAAATATTGTTAAAAATTCAGGCCACATCGGTATAAATATCAGGTGAAGTCTCTCCATGGGGTCACTATGTTCGACAGTGTGGCTCCTGACAGAGTTTCTTGGTACGGTCCTGTCTGACGCTGGATGAATTTGTCCGGACATCTGCCTCTGCTCAAACTGTTGCGGATGGATACCAGGCAGAATGAGATGGTAGTGTCACTTTAACCATCCAGCACCTCAAAAGACAGTTTAGGGTCGGTTTTGAACGTGATATTCTTTTCTGGGAAAACGCCATACAAATGGATCAATATCATTATGGTATTAGAAACGACGAACTGCTTAGCAGAGTTGGGTGTACCCCTGGAGTGGCAGAAACCAACCTCCCTCTCTCACTTCCTTCTTCACCTGCCTATACGCCACGCCCGCTTCGCCCCACCCCCTGGCTCTTCTCTCTTACCCCGCTCTTTCTCCGGGCTCCACTCCTCTCCTCTCCTCTCTCCACTCTCCTCATCTATCCTCTCCTCTCTCCTCTCCGCACCTTCTGCCGCCCTCTCCTCACCTCTCCTCTCCGCCTCTCCTCTCCTCTCCCTCTCCACCCACCTCTCCTCTCTTCTCTCTCTCTCCGTTCCACTCCTCTCCTTCCTCCGCACTCCCTCTCCTGCCTTTCTCCCTTCCTCTCCTCCTCTCCTCTCCACTCCACTCCTCTCCTCTCCACTTCCCTCCCTCCTCCTCCTCAGCTGCCTCCTCTCCGCCCTCCCTCTCACCACTCCTCCTCTCCCTCTTTACCCTCCCTCCTCGGCTCTTCTCCTCTCCTCTCTACTCTCTCCCTCCGCACCTCTACTCTGCTCCTCTCCTCTCCTGCCTCCTCTCCTTCCCACTCAGCTCCTGCCTCCTCTCCACCTCCGCTCCGGATCCACTCCACTCCACTTTCACTCCTCACTCACTCACCTCACCTCGGGCTAGGTTTAGCTAGCTTGGTACATATTTCAAGATATTTCATTACAATAATGTACAGATGTCTGGTTTTTCAATTCTATTTGAATCCTATATTATGCATAATAATAATAATATACCATGCGATACACACGTGCTTGTATCGTTTCAAACAGGCACCTACCTCAATCAAAAATACTTTCAGCAAAATGGCTTTCAGTTTCAACACATCCATTCCATTAACCAAGAACTCTTCTTAACCCACACCCTTCACGGCCACATTTATTATTACTCTGGAGTTCTTGATCCCCGCAGTATCTTAGCCCTTTTAAAAACATCTAAAACATAATCATCCTTGTAATAGTTTCCTTTGAAATTCTGCGGTAATTCACACATAAACGCGACACGCGCTTTGTTAAAAAATATTGATTATAGCATGCATTATACAAACCAATATGAGCTCTGAACTACCTTCAGTGACACAACAAAAAAAATTCTAGACTCTGCAATCGCATATTGTTCTTTTATGTCATGATATAATCCTAGTATTTCAAATTTGAAACGAGATCTCAGAAGAAATGAATTTTTAAGAAAATTCTACCGCTACACTCATTACACACAATACTCAGTAGGTGACACTCACGATGCCTCAAAGCCTTATCGAAAACCGGACAGCCTGACTATTTTAACGTGCGCTACAATCAAACTTTATAAGGTTTCACAAAACATTGTTTTGAGCTTGTTGGTTATTCCTTACCTTTCTTGCTCATTGTATTCAATTTGTTCACCCGCTTTTGATATTTGGAACACCGGACCCTCGCATTAGCACTACCCTCTGCTTTGAATAAATGTCTGGCCTCTTTTCGGTAAACATCGACAGCTGTCAAATCTTTCCGTGCATGTAAACGTTATTTATGCAGGTGGTTCGAGACACGAAAATCAAGTACAATAGCAAAGACTCCCATTTTCAACACTGACATGTATCAACATTGAAACACTCCAGCTTTGCCAGCTGTTCTCGAATCTTGAAGATTTCTACGTTACTTTACAGTGAGGTGACAAAGTTGGACTATGACTTGTTCCAAGGACTGACTAAACTAAAACGCATTGCCCTGAAACATAATAAGATCTCCCAGATAAACACTGGCATCTTCCCATGGCTTAAATGATGTTGTCTTCGTGGATCTGACTGGAAACACGGGATGTAAGATCGCCGATGACGCATTTGCATCCTTGAAGAACCTGCATGATCTATTTCTGGGTGACCCTAACCTTGACGTTCTTCCATTGCCATGTTCACTGGGTTGACAAAATCTCAGAAACCTTGATCTGTATGGAAACAATTTTGAAAAAGGTATCTGTGCAATTATTTCAACATTTGACAAGCCTTAAGACTCTAGACCTGTCCGACAATAAATTAGCAACTATTCCAGATTCGTTCGAGCTGATCTTCCAGAAGCTGCAGATCATCCATCTTTCAGACAACCCCTGGAGATGCACATGCGACATTCAGTGGCTGAAGAACCTCAACTAGAGCGTGATGTACTCCGTGTACTCGGGCAATGTTCCGGGCATGCGCTGCTCCAAGTGTACTGAAATACCATACGATTTACCATGCAGAAGATAAGGACTTCACTTGTATTCCCCCCAAAATTCTAAAGTGCGGGGATCTCTATACCGCGAAACAGGGAGATCTGCTACACATTTCATGTCAAATTAAGGGTGATCTGTTTCCGAATGTGACCTGGATGAAACCCGACGGGACCATAATCTCAGCTTCAAGTGTCTTCATCTCCGACCCAACTACGTCAACGACTACAACTGCAACTCCGGTGGAGTCAGCTGACGGTCTAGGCAGCGGGTTCCTGGTGGCGGTTGGCGGGTTCGGGAGCACGGTGCTCCTTGGACTGATTATATTTGGAAGTGTGGTGTGCTGCAGTCAGGCTAAGAAAGGCCAGGTGGAACCGACCGACACCATGGACTCTTTGAAGAAAGAACACATTGACACAATAACAATTATTGTTACACCACCGATTAAATAGTGCGATGAGGATAGGTGGCTTGTTGAGTCAAACTCGAATAAATTGGCTTAAACTTAGGCCACTTGTCATGGGTTCGAGTCCCAGATTGGAACTGATTATGATTCGTGGCGGGTTCAGTTAGGGTACACTTCTATACATTCCTCCTCGATAATCTCCTTGGTAGGCGTTCTAGTAGTGGAGATTTATCGGAACGTATACCCTGGACATTATCGAGGATGCTGTAAATTAGCCTCGGTGGTAATTGAAATATTATTGAATATATCAAACCATGAAACACAACTAACACAAGGCACTACAAGACATAATTGTATGAAATTTACCTTTTCATATTTTAAAATATTTGTTGAGCCCTAAAATGTATGGAACATAACATGCATCATTGTTATTTACAGGACTTTCGTGTGAAAGAAAGTTACCATTACAAACCCTTTGAAGATCAAACTGAATAAAGCTGAATGAAACACAATCCTCGTCATTACGTTCTCAAAACAGCCAGTTGACAAAGTTCTACTGAAACGAGCCTTATAGTGTAAAGATGTACAGTGAACATTGGTACACGTGTTACAGCAGGTCTGGCTCTGACCCCAACTTCTCCAAGGTGGTTCATCAATGTCTGGTTTGATCTCTTTGGCAATCCCAGAATCTGCTGTAGTCGATGATTCAGCTGTGTAGCCACGATGGAGATAGGATTGCTGCAGTATGACGTTGTGACGCAGGATCGGTGTGATTTGGACCGGTCACATGACGTACCATGCGACAGGTTCACTTACTAGAGTTTACACACACGGAATGTTCTCGCCACGCTCGCTTGCCATTCTTCTGCTTTCAATCACGCAACACGTTTGCTTGGTTGTTTTCAGTTGGTCGTGACTTTGTTAAAACAGTTTCTAACAGTTAAGGTTGGATGATTAATTTGCGATTAATTGAAAAAATACCATTATTATTTTTGTTCCAGATGGCATCAAATAATGGTTCTTATATAGTACATGCTCTGATGTTTATCGATATTCCCTTCGTGTTCATTCTTGAGGATTATTCATTACCCGAACTCGTGAAGATCCGGGTGAGAATTGGTCTGCAGTAACCCATGCTTGTCGTGAGAGGCGACTAACGGGATCGGGAGCGGGTCAGACTCGCAAACTCGCTGACACATGTCATCGTATCCCAATTGCGTAGATCGATGCTCATGATGTTGATCACTGGATTGCCTAGTCCAGAGTTGATTATTTACAGACAGCCTCCACATACTGTGAATATTGCTGAGTTGGGAGTTAAACAACAAACCAACCAACCAACCAAATCGTTACCCGGATCTCAGTCTCTAATACAGCTATGATGGAGTGATCTTGGATACTTCAGACAATCGTTCTTATCGGTCCATGAGTACTTACTAACTTGCACCATGTGTGATTTTACTCCAATGATATATCGATTAGATACAAAGGTTTTATCAGCTTTGTTAGTTATATATCCAAAGTGTACAAATACGACTGAAATCTACTGTGTGTTTGCAATATAGGTACAATTTCTAGATGTATTGTTTGAAAGGACTTGAGTGAGTGAGTGAGTGAGTTGGGTTTTAGCAATATTCCAGCAATATCACGGGGGCACACCAGAAATGGGTTTCACACATTGTGCCCATGTGGGGAATCGAAACCGGGTCTTCGGCGTGATGAGCGAACGCTTTAACCACTAGGCTATCCCATCACCCCGAAAAGACTTGAACCTATGTGTCTCAATACAGATAGTTATAAATACAAGAATAACAATTATATAGATTCATTAGACATTTTATTCATGTACACAAGCACATTACTCGAAACTGTGTTCAGATAATAAAAAAGAACAACATAAAAAGGATGGGTGCAACCAGAATGATAACAAACCACATCTCTGTGTGTCTCAGCTATACACTAAGAAATCCATTACAGTGATACGCGTTAACATCCAGATTCGTGCCTTACCGATGTGACACACTGCAGTGGTAGGGTGTAATATTAAGCATAGAAATTTGTATGTCTTTCATAAGATTGTATATAAGACTATTAATAAGACTACAAGGGTACATAGCATATACCAGATATTCATGTATGTCCTCTAGAAATAGAATACATATACTAACATTGCAAGTTATGTATAATAAACTTACAGCTGTCATAACCAATATGGCTTACAGGAGCACATGGTATATAATAAAAATACAGGTGTATATGTTATACAAGCTGATAGTACACTATATGCTAACATTGCAAGTTATATATAATAAACCTACAGCTGTCATTGATATAGCCAATTTGGCTTACATGATCACATGGTATATAATAAATGCACATGTGTATATGCTATACAAGTTGACATTACAATATATATGCTAACATTGCAAGTTATGTATAATAAACGAACAGCTGTTATTGATACAACCAATATGGCTTACAGGAGCACATGGTATATAATAAAACTACGTGTGTATATGTTATAGAAGTTGGCAGTGCAACATAAACTACCATTGCAAGTTATATATAATAAACTTATAGCTGTCATTGCTATAACCAATATGGCTTACAGGATCACATGGTATATAATAAATGCACATGTGTATATTTTATACAAGTTGACATTACAATATATATGCTAACATTGCAAGTTATGTATAAGAACTTACAGCTGTCATTGATACAACCAATATGACTTACAGGAGCACATGGTATATAATAAAAATACGTGTGTATATGTTATACAAGCTGATAGTACAATATATAGATGCTAACATTGCAAGTTATGTACAGTGAATGTACGGCTGACATTGATACAACCAATATGGCTTACAGGAGCACATGGTATATAATAAAAATACGTGTGTATATGCTATACAAGCTGATAGTACAATATATATGCTAACATTGCAAGTTATGTATACTAAACTAACAGCTGTCATTGATACAACCAATATGGCTTACAGGAGCACATGGTATATAATAAAAATACGTGTGTATATGCTATACAAGCTGATAGTACAATATATATGCTAACATTGCAAGTTATGTATAATAAACTTACAGCTGTCATTGATAGAACCAATATGACTTACAGGAGCACATGGTATATACTTGTGTATAGTGAATGTACTGCTGTCATTGATATAACCAATATGGCTTACAGGAGCACATGGTATATAATAAGTATACGTGTGTATATGTTATACAAGCTGACAGTACAATATACATGTACACTAGCATTGTAAGTTATGCCTAGTGAATGTACAAATGTCTTAGACTTGAGCCAATATGGCTTACAAGGTATCCCTAACAGGAATAGGCGTAATCTTTTCAAAACTGCCTGAGAATCTCTCTATAAATAAATATAGAACATGTTTTTATGGATAACAACTTCTTTATTTCGTGAGTGCGACGTTTCGATACAGATTATTGTACCGTTGTCTTGCTTGACAACGGTACAAGAATCTGTATCGAAACGTCGCACTCACGAAATAAAGAAGTTGTTATCCATAATAACTTGTTCTATATTGTGCGTCACAACTTCTAAAATGCCGCTCAAACATGTTATCTGTAAATCGATACGAGAAACCAAAACGTTCAAGAGATGTATCTTCTCAGGCAGACAGGGTTCACAGTTTTCTGGTGTCCTTGACCCCGATGGGATGAAGAAGCGGGTACTTCCTGCTGTGAGGTTTCACTCTTCTTCTTGTGCGAGTCCGATGAGAGCCACCATGCTTGATGGTCACGACATCGCAGTCCCCGGGAGTCAACGGTTTATGACGGCCCGCAGCTGACAAGATGGAAACATGTATATAAACAATTTGAAAATACTCAATGTCCATTATGCTGGTTAATTGTTCATATATTTTACTCTTCTTGAGTGAGTGAGTGAGTGAGTGGGATGAAACTGGATTAAATCAATGGTCAATCATCTACCCATCAATTCCTTGATGTTTAAAACATTACATGTTATCCTTTTAGTAAATACATTATAAAGACGAGTTACATTTTATGTCAGTGTGCCCTATGTATGATGTTTTAACACACAAATACTTTTCCAATACCATTTTTTAAAAACAAAATGTACACTCTCTCAGAACATTACCACAAACTTCTATATCTTTATTATTGTCATGTTCTTGACTCAGGGAACCCATGCAAAACGTTTTATGCTAGACACATACGGTACTGTTATGTGCGATATAGTTCTAAGATGTCATCGCCTTACGTTCTTTATTATTATATTTTTAATTGGATGTTAACTACACAATTTCGTGTTATTGTGCCACCACTTCGTATATGATACTTGCATCTACACTGTACTTCGGCCGTTAGCCTTGTTAATTTATTTTTTTACTTTACTAACAGTGTAACATAACTGACAATGCCAGACGCAAAGTGCCCTCCGTCCACAGCAACACTTACCTTTCTTACTGGAGCCGGAAGCAGTTGGCAGCAGGACAGATCTGATCACGTGACAGTGTCGTGACCGGAAGTTGTCAAATGTCTGTCGTTCATAGATCCGTGGCGACTTGTGGCGACAGTGGGTGACAATCTGGTTGTCAGGTCCTCTCTGTTCGCAGACAAACACCCGGGGCCTGCCGTCACACCCAGGGGGGACGTACACGACGACCGTGTCTCCTAGCAGTATGTTCGTGGGGAGTTTGTCATCTAAGTATATATATACAATGTTGTTGTCCCCGAGTTGTACAATAGTTGTATTGCTAACGCTAGTATTGGAGTCTTTCCTTTGAATAAAGGAAATTGTGTTTCTATTGTGCCCGATTTGTACAATGCGCCGTATATCGATTTGAGGACGATTACAGAGACGCTTCTTACAGCTGTCTGGCTTTTGGTCAGATTGTAAAGACTGGTTGGCATGTTTCAACTTTCCTTTTCTACCTTTCTTTGACCGTGAAAGACATGTATTTTGGTCATTCATATGCTGAGAACTGTACTCTAATTGTTTGTTCGTCTGTAAGCCAGACGGTGCGACGTGGTACGTCCCCCTAGCTTCAGACATTGCCCCGAAGTTTGAACAGATCCCTGGTTCGTATGTCACCACTCGCCGTTGTCTCTGTGATGAAATGTAGAAAGAATAGCAGCTTTTACAAACGACAAATCTTAAAACGATTTCATAGAATAGTAACTTATATTGCATACCAGAGCCAGAGAGGTCTTGCGAAGGACATCCAATACTCTGATTGAAGTAAGTCACTCTATAATTCTTAGACATCTACGTACATGTTGACCCTTAATACAAACGTACACACGTAATTTGACCTGTATAAATTACATGTTAAAGAGGCAGCAACCAGGACAGACATGAGTTCACTTCACCAGCTGTTTGCTGCAGCCTTTGCAGTGGGTCAATCTATAGTAACATATTGATTTGAGATATGCAGTAATGCTATATGTGTATGTATACGTGGGTATATGAGAGTTGCCGTGTCCTCACATGTGGTTGTGACGGGTGCCAGGATAAGCTGGAAAACTCCATATGCCAACACAGCTTGATAGTGAGTGAGTTTAGTTTTACGCCGCTGTTAGCAGTATTCCAGCAATATCACGCCGGGGGACACAAGAAATGGGCTTCACACGTTGTTACCATATGGGGAATCGGGCCTTCCGCGTGAACGCTGTAGTCGTCCCCAGTTTGATAGCGAATCATTGACAAATGCTCTTGTTATAGTGATAAGGTGGGGTCAGCCTTAGGGTAGATTTCACAGGATAACAGAAATGTTGTTTTGCAGTTGTTCAATATTTGTGTGTTTCCTTGTAGAATTATTTGAAGGTAACCTTCATGGCGGATTCAGTCTTGGACAAGCTGGGAAAGTAAAATGAAGAAAGTGGCACCTACCTGTCCTGACTACCACAGAGCCTGGTCGAAACAACCTTAGCTGCAAACCCCGTGTTGAATAAAACACGCAATAAGTGCGATGTCAGCTCTTATATACTGTCCTGTTTCTAATAGCTTCGTCATCGTTAACCAATCAGCTAGGTGCATTCTGAAGTGTGCGTGTTACCGTGCAGGCTTGCAAAATGTCACCTGATGCTATCGATCTCAAGCTTCGCAGATGCCAGCCATTGAACATAATCAGTATTGTCATGCTGCATTTGTCCTTGTCAAGTTTCTGTTCATACCTTAGATTATTGACAATCAGTAAATAATGGAGACAGGTAAAGATTTAACACATGTGGTGTTTTAAAGGAGTGCCCTTGCTGTACAGTCAACTATGTTTATAACGAAATGAAGGATGTCACGGACTGTTTTAGGGGTCACGGATGCTTGCTGTACCTTTAGTCGGAATGCAGATAACGAACGAACTAGGAGGTGGACCCTATTCGTTATAACCGTAGTAAACTCGAATAGATCAGCGACATTATCAAGAAAAGCTTGCATGTTTCAATTCCTTGCATTTTAATTGCCACAGTTTGACTGACAGTATGAGCGATGACGCTTAATAGGTCACGGTGACAGTAACTATCTAAAAGATCCCGACGACTAGATGCCACTGGCAGACTCCTAGGTATGTCGTACTTACCAGGGCTGGGACGGTTGGGTAATGAGTTGGACCCGGGTACCCGTCTCCATACCCGGACCCGTTATGATCATGTGACTAATAGAATAAACAATGTGATATGTTATTTTCTCATTATCGAAAGTCTGTATTGTCTTTGAAGATTTAGACATTATTTACAGTCACTAGTTTTGACGTTGTTGGCGTTGAGAAAGCCTTGAACACGTTGAGCTGTGTGACATGGGGCGTTGTCCTGTTGAAATACGGTTCTTGGATTCTGTTGTAGGAAGGGTAGAACAACTGGCCGAAGGACTTGGTCGGTATAACGCTACCCATTCAAATTCCAATCGACAACAACCAGATCTGTCTGTCTGTCACCACATCCCCTACACACACACACACACACACCATAACGCCACCACCGCAAAACGGCTCAACCTCTTGCACACAGCAACGTGCCGTCCGCTCTCCTCTGCGTCGATGCACTCGTGTCCTACCGTTAGGTCTGTTCAGGAGGTATCTGCTCTCATCAGTAAACAAGACTCTGTCCCATTGTTTGCGCTGCCAACCTTGAAAGATACGTGCCCATCTCACACGTCGACGTCGATGTAAGCGCCTCAGTGCTACACCACGGTAGGGTCTGTAGGCTCAGATACCATGATGACGAAGTCTCCTGGACACCGTCCTTCGGCTGATACGATGACCCAGCGCAGTCGATGCTGATGATGTCACAGTAAGGAATGGGTTGTGCAAATGCAGAGTACGCAAGTAACGGTCGTCAGCTAGGGTCGTGACCCGGGGTCTGCCAGTCCTCGGCCTGTCCTTTGTCCTGCCTGTCTGTCTGTAACGGGTCATCAGCCTGGCGAAGATCCTGGTGACGTGATTGTGGGTAATCGTAAAATGTGGATGTCCATAAACATTTTCACGTGCTTTTATACCGAATATTTGTCACGTGTGTCATGTGTGCACGTGCACGAAACTATCGCGAATAAGTTCACTTCTCTGGGTTCTTGCTTTGCACGTACATCACTGTTTCATTGAGTCAGCTTTGCTGTGTTCTGTTGAATGTTTCTAGCCATAAATACTCAAATATTAAAGTCCACACACACACGCACAATTACACGCACGCCAAACACAGATTCCTGCACTGTACTTGTGACTAAAGTAAAAGTTAACGGTGTGTTATGTTCCTACGGGAAGCCCGAAGTCAGACACATTGGAAACGTTTATGATTTTGTGAAACAAAGTGTGAAACTCAATCAGCCGAGTCTGGGATTCGAACCGGCGGTCACACGTGGGGAACCTTATTCTCCATAGCCACCAACAACGGCTGGTCATATACTGTGATGACGTCAAGATGATACATACTGTTCAGGGGTGAGTGAATATGGTTTTACGCCGCTGTTAGCAATGTTCCAGCAATGGACACCAGAAATGGGTTTCACATATTTTCACCATGTTGGGAATCGATCCCGGGGCCTTCGGCGTGACGAGCGAACGCTTTAACCACTAGGCTACCCGACCGCCCCACTGATCGGGAAGGATCCATTTGATTTGTGTTGGGGTAGAGGGAGGAGAGCTGCGTCCAACAAACTGTTTACTTAGCACCATCAAACAAGTAATTCTCACTATCAACACAAACATTTACATTTGGGGATTTTCAACAACATAAAGTACTCCCTTTTTCTGCTATTATTAATTTTGGGAATTTTTCTGGACAAACGATTAATTTATATAACCTCCCTACGAGAGAAATCTATTGGATGCTCCCTCACTGTTGGTAGTTTTTGTGAAATCTTTCTTGCCTAAGGACGAACTGTATATTTTGGCAGCTGTATCGAACGGAACTGAACATTTATCATATTTGTTAAATGACATGTGTGACACACAGAAAGACATAAACCAAAACCGCACAATAGCACACATTACAAGCACACAACACACTCAAACATACACAGAGACATGTAGACACCCACATCCACATCACATCCCTTAGAAACGCCAGGATCCGCTGAAAACGTGTCGCATTTCCCCTGATCATAACCCTTTGTCTAACCGCAACATTCCCGTGGTAGTAGGTTCCCACCATATGGCTCACGATCTGAGCCCGATATCCGTCACCAAGTTCTCGCCACACACAACTGATAAGCCATGCCAACAGAAATACTGTTGAAAGCACGTAAAACCCGACGCTCACTCACTCCTGTCTTCAATACATTTGCCCTCGCGATCATAGCTACATGTGAGAGCCAGACTGTAACGCCAGTGATCAAAGAGTCCCGTGATAAATGTCCCCCGCAATATCAGTTCATTAATTTCATATGCCATGTAGACCATTAACATATGTATTGAACTATTAGTTGTAGTTCAATCTACTAGAGAAGACTAAATAAACATGGCTACAGCCATATTCTGTATCCAATAAATAGAAGTGTCAAAACCCTTTTCATATTCTTCACTAGCCTTTGCGTGTGTTTATGACGGGTGTTATATTGGGGCGAACACCTGGTAACATCATTATTGGAAAGTGATTCACAAACATGCTTTGTCATCTTGCTGTCAATTACTGGATTGTGTTAGCTAAATGATAGCACCCGTTACAAACATGTGTCTATTTTGTCTTATGTGTGCGTTGACAAGACTTAACCAATGATACTGTAGAATGTCGATTATCAAGTCATGTCATACATGTTGTATTGACTATTCTGTCATCGTAGGACACTCTCGATATTCCCATGGCAGTGTCTTGAGTCCAGAGACGTTCATCATGGTCAACTACTACGTCCATTGTTTGTATTCTGTGGCGTTCCTACTGGTCTGTGTCTTCGGATATATGACGTCACAAACCTGCCCCAGCAACTGTATCTGTGCAGTTTCAGATTATGTGACGTGTCAGCCAAAGATGACGTCATTTCCGATAGGTCTACCTGCAAACACCACCAGCATTAACCTGCTTGGCTCCTTCAATAACAGAAACTCTCTATCAACATTGAAACACTCAGCTTTGTCAGCGTTCTCGCATCTTGAAGATTTCTACGTTACTTACAGTGAGGTGACAACGTTGGACGATGACTTGTTTCAAGGATTGACTAAACTAAAACGCATTGCCCTGGAACATAATAAGATCTCCCAGATAAACACTGGCATCTTCCATGCCTTAAATGATGTTGTCTTCGTGGATCTGACTGGAAACACGGGATGTAAGATCGCCGATGACGCATTTGCTTCCTTGAAGAACCTGCAAGATCTATTTCTGGGTGACCTTAACCTTGGACATGCTTCCAGTGCCATGTTCACTGGGTTGACAAATCTCAGAAACCTTGATCTCCATGGAAACAATTTTGAAAAGGTATCTGTGCAATTATTTCAACATTTGACAAACCTTAAGACTCTACACCTGTCCGACAATAAATTAGCAACTATTCCAGATTCGTTCGAGCTGATCTTCCAGAAGCTGCAGATCATCCATCTTTCAGACAACCCCTGGAGATGCACATGCGACATTCAGTGGCTGAAGAACCTCACCCAGAGCGTGATGTACTTGGTGTACTCGGGCAATGTTCCGGTATGCGCTGCCCCAAGTGTACTGAAATACCATACGATTTACCATGCAGAAGATGCGGGGATGTCTATACCGTGAAACAGGGAGATCTGCTACACATTTCATGTCAGATTGAGGGTGATCTGTTTCCGAATGTGACCTGGGTGAGACCCGACGGGACCATAATCTCAGCTTCAAGTGTCTCCATCTTCGATCCCCGGTATACGACAACAAGGGATGTCAGCACTGTTTTGACTGCTGAGGCTTCTCATGACGGGCTATGGACAGTTCAGGCTGCCAACGATAAAGGAAAGGACGAGAAAACATTCGGCGTTTATGTTCAAATTCCCACAACTACGTCAACGACTACAACTGCAACTCCGGTGGAGTCAGCTGACGTTCTAGGTGGGTTTAAATGGGCTTAAACTTAGGCCACTTGTCATGGGTTCGAGTCCCAGATTGGAACTGATAACGATTCGTGGCGGGTTCAGTTAGGGTACACTTCTATACATTCATCCTCGATAATCTCCTGGGTAGGCGTTCTAGTAGTGGAGATTTATCGGAACGTATACCCTGGAGATTATCGAGGATGCTGTAAATTAGCCTCGGTGGTAATTGAAATATTATTGAATATATCAAACCATGAAACACAAGTAACACAAGGCACTACAAGACAAGGTTCTATGAAATTTACCATGTAATATTTTAAAATATTTGTTGAGCCCTAAAATGTATGGAACATACCATGCATCATTGTTATTTACAGGACGTTCGTGTGAAAGTTACAATTACAAACCCTTTGAAGATCAAACTGAATAAAACTGAAAGTAATACATAATCTTCGTCATTACGTTCTCAAAACAGCCAGTTGACAAAGTTCTTACGAAACGAGCCACATGGTGTAAAGATGTACAGTGAACATTGGTACACGTGTTACAGCAGGTCTGGCTCTGACCCCAACCTATCAAAGGTGGTTCACCAATATCTGGTTTTATGTCTTTGGCAATCCTAGAATCGCTGCTGTAGTCGATGATTCAGCTAGGTAGCCACGATGGAGATAGGATTGCTGCAGTATGACGTTGTGGCACGGGATCGGTCTGATTTAGGTCGGTCACATGACGTACCATGCCACAGGTTCACTTACTAGAGTTTACACACACAAAATGTTCTCGCCACGCTCGCTTGCAATTCTTCTGCTTTCAATCATGCAACACTTTAGCTTAGTTGTGTTCAGTTGGCTTTGACTTTGTTAAAACAGTTCCTAACAGTTATGTTGGATGATTAATTTGCGGCGAACGGATGATTCGAAAAATAATCATTATTATTTTGGTTGTAGATGGCATCAAATAATGGTTCTTATATAGCACATGCTCTGATGTTTATCGATATTTCCTTTGTGTTTCATTTTGGAAGATTATTCATTACCCGTGAAGATCCGGGTTAGAATTGGTCTGCAGTAACCCATGCTTGTCGTAAGAGGCGATTAACGGGAGCGGGAGCGGGTCAGACTCGCAAACTCGCTGACACATGTCATCGTATCCCAGTTGCGTAGATCGATGCACATGATGTTGATCACTGGATTGCCTGGTCAAGAGTTGATTATTAACAGACAGCCTCCACATACTTTGAATATTGCTGAGTTGGGCGTTAAACAACAAACCAACCAACCAACCAAATCGTTACCCGGACATCAGTCTCTAATACAGCTATGATGGAGTGATCTTGGATACTTCAGACAATCGTTCTTATCGGTCCATGAGTACTTACTAACTTGCACCATGTGTGATTTTACTCCATTGATATATCGATTAGATGCAAAAGTTTTAGCAGCTTAGTTATATATATATCCAAAGTGTACAAATACGACTGAAAGTCTACTATGTGTTTGCAATATAGGTACAATTTCTAGATGTATTGTTTGAAAGGACTTGGACCTATATGTCTGAATACAGATAGTTTTAAATAATAGAATAATAATGATATAGATTCATTAGACATTTTATTCATGTACACAAGCACATTACTCGAAACTGTGTTGAGATAATAAAAAAAAACATAAAAAGGATGGTGCAACCAGAATGGTAACATACCACATCTCTGTGTGTCTCAGCTATACACTAAGAAATCCACTCAATGATACTGAATTCAGGTTCCTAAATCCCATCAATATGTACATAACCCAGCAGTCAATTAATGAATGCATGTATTTGCTTTATCCAGGCCTCACTCTAAGACAAACACTCATATACACGAGAAACAAAACTAAAATTATTAAAAATTTGTTCAATGTCTAAATGTGTGTCACATGTGCAAATGATGACACGCCTGTTTTTTTGTGACACGGATTTCAACAGAAGTGGCACAACGAGGCTTTCAATCTGATAGCGGTAAACTGTATGTCATCATGATTTTACAGGATTTTGTCTCACGGTTCGGTGTAATATTATGCATACAAATTTGTATGTCATTCATAAGATTGTATATAGGACTATTTAGAAGACTACAAGGGCATATAGTATATACAAGATATTCATGTATATCCTCTAGAAAGACAATACATATACGAGCATTGCAAGTTATGTATGATAGGTTTACAGCTGTCATTGATTCAACCAATACGGATTACAGGAACACGTAGTATATAATAAATACACATGTGTATGTGTTATACAAGCTGATAGTACAATAGATATGCTAACATTGCAAGTTATGTATAGTGAATGTACAGCTGACATTGATACAACCTACAGGATCACATGGTATATAATAAATACACATGTGTATGTGTTATACAAGCTGATAGTACAATAGATATGCTAACATTGCAAGTTATGTATAGTGAATGTACAGCTGACATTGATATAACCTACAGGATCACATGGTATATAATAAATACACATGTGTATGTGTTATACAAGCTGATAGTACAATAGATATTCTAGCACTGCAACTTATATATAATAAACTTACATCTGTCATTGATATAACCAATATGGCTTACATGATCACATGGTATATAATAAATATACATGTGTATGTGTTATAGAAGTTGGCAGTGCAACATAAACTACCATTGCAACTTATATATAATAAACTTACAGCTGTCATTGATATAACCAATATGGCTTACAGGAGCACATGGTATATAATAAATATACATGTGTATATGTTATACAAGGTTGCAGTACAATATACATATATACTAGCATAGCAAGTTGTGTATAGTGAATGTACTGCTGTCATTGATATAACCAATATGGCTTACAGGAGCACATGGTATATAATACATTTACATGTGTATATGTTATACAAGCAGACATTACAATATATATGCTAACATTGCAAGTGATGTATAAGAACTTACAGCTGTCATTGATACAACCAATATGGCTTACAGGAGCACATGGTATATAATACATTTACATGTGTATATGTTATACAAGCAGACATTACAATATATATGCTAACATTGCAAGTGATGTATAAGAACTTACAGCTGTCATTGATACAACCAATATGGCTTACAAGGGTACATAATATATGATAAATGTACATGTACACTATATTTATACTAACATTGCAATTGATGCTTAGTGAATGTACAAATGTCTTAGGCTTGAGCCAATATGGCTTACAAGGTATTCCTAACTGGAATATGCGTGGACCACAGGAACACAGATCCTCTTCTGAGGCTAAATGAAAGTCTAAGGGATGCCTATTCTCAGGCACACGGGGTTCACAGTTTTCTGGTGACCTTGACCCCGATGGGATGACCCCCCGAGGTACTTCCTGCTATCAGGTTTCACTCTTCTGCTTGTGTTAGTCCGATGAGAGCCGCCATGCTTGATGGTCACGACATCGCAGTCCCCGGGAGTCAACGGCTTATGACGGCCCGCAGCTGACAAGAAGGAAACATATTTATACACGTTTCGAAAAAACTCAGTGTCTACTCCAATGGCTATTATGTTCGTTTATTGTTCATATATTTTACTCTTCTTGAGTGAGTGAGTGAGTTGGTGGTTGAGTGGGCAGGGGGGGTGAGTGTGTAAATGTGTGTGGGTGAGTGAGTTCACATTTTAAGTCACATTGGCAATATTTCAGCCATATCGTAACTAAAACTAGTTCTAAATTCATGATAAATACAGATGATTCATAAAACCCTGTCAACGAAGGACAGTAAAATTACTAGATTATCATGGATTTGTTAAAACTAGATTAAAAACAAATACAAATCACAGGTCACCATACTTGTGTGTGAGTGAGTGAGTGAGTGATCATGAGTGAGTGGGATGAAGATGTATAAAATCAATATTCTATCATCTGAGCATCAATCGCCAGTTTTGGATCACCATGACATGCATGTCAGTTTACGTGAGTTCCATCACTATATTTGATTTTTATTCTAAACTAAACTTAACTTTTGCAATTAAACCTTGGCTTCACAGACACTAAAGAGACCAAACAAGATACTTATCAAGATCTTATCAAGAATATAGCCCAGCGGATAAGTAATCAAATTATGCACTTTGTGCTACAAGCATGAAATTTGGCATGATTGTAGCTTATACCCTTCTTTTTAAATAAAGATCGAGAGGCCTCGCCTATTTTTGATATTTTTCATAATTTTTTGGGGAAAAGTGATAATAAAATCTTTTTGTTTGGTACTATTTTCATCATAACTTCTTTTAAAACTCTCTAATTCTCATAGGTCATATATCAAATTGTAGGAAATTCATAGCTGGTCATTTTTCAGCTATACATGTTATTTTAACTTTAACGGTTAGTTCTACGGAAGTCAATATATATCATGACTTTCCGAAAATGGGAAAAATGGCCGCCATATAGACTACATCATAAATAAGTATGAGATCACCCCATGATCTAATATATTTTTATCATTTCTTTGCAAATTCAATACGAGAAGCCTTGCAGATGTGGGCCATTTTTCATTTTGGGGGGAAAGAGTGGGGAAAAATTGAATTTTCCCCCAAAAATGTTATTTTAACCCAATTTTAAATCCTCATAAATTATGTATCTAGAATATTGTGGGAACAGATGGAAGTTTATTTGAAGGAATATATCAATAGATTTACTTACATGTATAATGTATGAGCTTGGTGGGCTATAGATCACTTATGAAAAAAGATCAAAATCAATGCAAACATGTTTCATTTCAACATCAATTTCAAAGTAGCTATCTCATCAATCTGGTAGGTTACGCATTCATTTCTTGAGTGTTATTGTATCTAGTTTGACTGAATCAGAAAAGTGCAGTGCACATGAGAAATGCTTTTACACACATGGACCAGAACATTTTTTTACACATGCATTTCAGCAATTCCTGGCAGCTCTTTCATGTCTTCAGGAGAGTTGTCCAAAGTTATGTTGGATCAAAGCTAATTCTGTTGGGGGAATATTGTCCAGTGTTCTCCCCTTCGTGGCGGACAAATGCTTTCTTGCTTCATTCACTTTCATGAGGTTGCTTGCTCTGTCATACAGCAGCTCAACAAATATCTCAAGCTGATGAATCTGCGCATTAGTAATTTCAAGTGGTGGACAAGCGAGGGAAATAAAGGTGCCTGTATGTTCAGGAAAAGCGTTCCATGCATTCCACGAGGTCTTCTTTGACACACTGCCACAGCCTGTGAAATATTGGAAGGGATTGAGAATGCTCGATGCAGCTATGGCCAACACAACCCCATCAGTGTCATCAATACGGATGTAGATCTTCTTCCATGACGACAAGATATATACAGACAAGTCAAGGGATGGAAACCTGGATGAGTTTTTCAGACATATTTTATAGGTGATCTATAGCCAACCAAGCTCATACATTATACAGGTAAGTACACATAAGGATATATTCCTTTAAATAAACTTTCATCTGTGCTCACAATATTCTAGATGCATAAGTTACGAGAATTTAAAATTGAGTTAAAATAACATTTTTTGGTAAAATTCAATGTTTTCCCAACTCCCCCCGAAAAACCTCATAGAAGACGAGTTACATTTTATGTCCATGTGTCATATGTGTGATGTTTTAACACACAAAATGTTTTACAACACAAAAATGTAAAAAAGGTACACTCTCTCAGAAAATTACAACAAATTTCTAAGACTGCAACCTTTATCATTATCATGTTCTTGGCTCGGGGAACGCATTGAAACCTTATGTTTTATAGCAGATCTAGACGCATACACTACAGTTATGTGCGATATAGTTCAAAGATGTCCTCGCCTTGTAAACGTTCTTTGAATTTTAGCTGTTTTTTTTCTAAAATCGTGGTATTGTGCCACCACTTTGTCTATGATACATATATCTACACTGTAGATACATATATCTACAATTTGGGCTGTTAGCCTTTTTAATGTTTTTTTTTTACTTTACTAACAATGTAACATAGCTGACAACAACAAACCCAAAGTGGCGTCCGTCCACAGCAACACTTACCTTTCTTACTGGAGCCGGAAGCAGTTGGCAGCAGGACAGATCTGATCACGTGACAGTGTCGTGACAGGAAGTTGCCGAATGTCTGTCGTTCATAGATCCGTGGGGACTTGTGGCGACAGTGGGTGACGATCTGGTTGTCAGGTCCTCTCTGTTCGCAGACAAACACTCGGGGCCTGCCGTCACACCCAGGGGGGACGTACACGACGACCGTGTCTCCTAGCAGTATGTTCGAAGGGAGTTTGTCACCTAAATATACATATACAATGTTGTTGTTTCCGAGTTGTACAATAGTTGCATTGCTATCACTGGCATTGCTATCTTTCTTTTGAATAAAAGAAATTGTGTTTCTATTGTGCCCGATTTGTACAATGCGCCGTATATCGATTTGAGGACGAGTACAGAGATGCTTCTTACAGCTGTCTGGCTTTTGGTCAGATTGTAAAGACTGGTTGGCATGTTTCAACTGTCCTTTTCTACCTTTCTCTGATCGTAAAAGACATGTATTTTGGGCATTCATATGCTGAGAACTGTACTTTAATTGTTTGTTTGGCTCGAAGCCAGACGGTATGACGTAGCACGCCCCCCTAGCTTCAGACATTGCCCCGGAGTTTGAACAGATCCCTGGTTCGTATGTCACCACTCGCCGTTGTCTCTGGGATGAAATATAGAACGATTATCAGCTTTACAAACGACAAATCTTAAAACGATTTAATGGAATAATAACTTCATACCAGAGCCAGGGAGGTCTTGAGAACCACATCCATTATTCTGATTGAAGAAAGTCACTCTATATATCTTGACCTGTATAATGTACATGTTAAATAGTCAGCAACCCAGACAGAGAGCTGCATTCATGGGTTCACCTCACCAGCCGTTTGCTGCAGCCTTTGCAGTGGGTCAATCAATATACATATTGATTTGAGTTGTGCGGTAACGCTACATGTGTATGTACACGTGGGTATATGAGAGTTGCCGTGTCGGGTGCAAGGAGACGCTGGCAAACGCCATGTGCCAACACACTTTGATAGTGAGTGAGTTTAGTTTTACGCCGCTGTTAGCAGTACCCCAGCAGTATCACGGCGGGGGGACACAAGAAATGGGCTTCACACATTGAACTCGAACCCGGGTGGGGAGTCGAACCCGGGTCTTCGGCGTGAACGCTTTAACCGTCCACAGTTTGGTAGCGAATCATTGACAAATGCTTTTCTTAAAGTGGTAAGGTGGGGTCAACCTTGGGGATTTCACAGGATAACTGAAATATTGTTTTGTAGCTGTTCAATATTTGTGTGTTTCCTTGTAGAATTATATATAGGTAACTTTCAGTCTTGGACAAGCTGGGAAAGTAAAGTGAAGAAAGTGACACCTACCTGTCCTGACTACCACAGAGCCTGGTCGAAACAACCTTAGCTGCAAACCCCGTGTTGAATAAAACACGCAATAAGTGCGATGTCAGCTGTTATATACTGTCCTGATTCCAACAGCTTCGTCATCGTTAACCAATCAGCTAGGTGCATTCCGAAGTGTGCATGTTTACCGTGCACGCTTGCAAAACGTCATGTGATGCTATCGATCTCAAGCTTCGAAGATGCCAGCCATTGAACATAATCAGTATTGTCGTGCTGCATTTGTCCTTGTCAAGTTTCTGTTCATACCTTAGCAACACACTATTGACAATCAATAAATAATGGAGATAGGTAAAGATTTAACACATGTGGTGTTTTAAAGGAGTGCCCTTGCTGTACAGTCAACTATGTTTATAACGAAATGAAGGATATCAAGGACTGTTTTAGGGGTCCCGGATGCTTGCTGTACCTTTAGTCGGAATGCAAAAAACGAACGAACTAGGAGGTGGTCCCTATTCGTTATAACCGTAGTAAACTCGAATAGATTAGTGATATTATCAAGAAAAGCTTGTATGTTTTAATTCCTTGCATTTTATTTGCCACAGTTTGACTGACAGTATGAGCGATTACGCTTAATAGGTCACGGTGACAGTAACTATCTAAAAGATCCCGACGACTAGATGCCACTGGCGTGCTTACTAGGGCTTGGACGGGTGGGTAATGAGTTGGACCCGGGTACCCGTCTCCATACCCGGACCCGTTATGATCATGTGACTAATAGATTAAACAATGTGATATGTTATTCTCTCATTATCGAAAGCCTGTATTGTCTTTGAACATTTAGACATTATTTACAGTCACTAGTTTTGAATATAATACATTATTAAAATACTAAAAAACTCGAAATTATATTTTATTGTGAGGTACAACGGTATAAAAGGTTACAATATACTGTTCGTTGACAAGCTGATAACAGTACATGCTCGTAGATATGAAAAGAATACTTGCTAAACAAGTGGACGTGTCTACAAAATTCCTCTTTGAGGATACGGAATCTGTTCCGTTGCTAAATAATGCGTTATTTAACAACCGGAATACAATGTACTGCACACGCAGTGATGTAGCCGATGCGGCTTACACTTGTATTCCATACAGGAATATGTTAACCCACCCTCCCTGACCCACAAGAGCCCACCCCACCCACTCCCTCGTCCCCACCCCGGCGTGCGCAGAATTGATGCCGGGAACGTGTGACAGTTGTTTCAACTGAAATAGCTGTGCGACACATTGTTTTTGTTTAATATTATAAAAATAGAATTTAGAGTGAATTCTGTCCTTCTGAAAAAATATTTCCGAGATTCATGTTTAACTGAGTGATCTAACTTATTTGTAAGCTTTATTTGCAAGTTTAACATTTCATTGGAAGATATCCAGGCAAAATGTTGAACTTGAAAATGTGGTTTACAAATAGGTAGATCACTTAGTTGAACATAAATCTCATAAATATTTTTTCGGAAGGTATGAATTCAATCTGAATTCTATTTTTGTAATATTACTTGCAAAATCAACTCGTCGTATACCTATTTCAAGTGAAACAACTGTTTTACACATTTCCGGCATATAACACACTCTTGAATTGTTATACACCCTCCTGCGCACGCGTTTATATGCAGCAAATGTTCGGATTGAATTAATGCTGCATGAACACCATCACGATCAGGACCACCAGGATCTCGATTTGAACTAAAACGTGGAACCAAATCGTGAGATTGTTTTTGACCTTCTGATCTTGGCAGTGTGGCCTCAAGTAGCGCCTCACAGACTTGGTTTGACGTGTGACCTTGGCCACCTCCCCAACAGTCTGTGTACGTCGTGTGACCTTGGCCACCTCACCAACAGTTTGTGTATGTCGCTTGACCTTGGCCACATTACCAACAGTCTGTGTATGTCGCGTGACCTTGGCCACCTCACCAACAGTCTGTGTATGTCGCGTGACATTGGCCACCTCACCAAGAGTCTGTGTATGTCGCGTGACCTTGGCCACCTCACCAACAGTCTGTGAACGTCGCGTGACCTTGGCCACCTCATCAACCGTGTCTGTATTTCGCGTGACCTTGGCCCCCTCACCAACAGTCTGTGTACATCTTGTGGCTACCATCCGTGACCTTGGCCGAAGCTTCCTTCTTCTTCCAACACGTCTTGGCATTACTGAAACAATAATCAACAGAGGACCTTTAGGCTATCTAAATCCCCTGGCTTTGTTTGTAATTGCATTCAAATCTAATTCTGAGTAATTACAATTCTACCATGTATGACCCTTTCCATCAACACAATGTCATTCATGGGAGATGTTGAGTAAAGAAACATCCAGAGATTCAAACAAGCAGATTTACACAATTTCCAAAATTGTTAAGTCATTTTTAGCGAAACGCATTTCTTGTATATCAAAAGGAGAAAAGCATATGTGCTGTCTGAAATATATAGGTCTAGAAGAACAGATATTCTATTCAACAGGTTATTTCCTTCAACATTATAAAATATTAACACTCTGAACATCTGTTGTCGCGCTAATGACATGTATCATATAAAGAGAATGGATCTACAGTTAACGCATACGGTAAATCATTACGAAAATACATACCAGTCAGATTCTTGACATGTACTGTTTGATGTACTATGATGTTGGAATGGCCGTTCTGCACATTGGTAACATCTGCAACGATGCCCACCATCAGGTTCTGTCCATCTCCATCAACAGCATCTGTTCTGTGTCTGTCGCCATCATCTACGCTCAGTCTTTGTCCTCTTTCGCTGTTCTGTCTTTTCGTAATTCTCTCTCTTTTGATATAATCTCATGTCCGCATTCTGCCACCATCAACATATTCTGGCTGCGCTGTTTTGACAGTGCCATCTCCTTCTCTTCCTCCAGTACAACGATCTCCTCTCCTTTCGTCTTCATTGCTATCACATTTTCCCTGCATTCCCACCACAGCACCATCTCCAAGTCCCACCTCTATTCCTCCACAAACGTCATCGTTTCCTTTATCCATTCCTTCAGTGTTGTAATGGTATTTCTTCCATATAATACCACCGCCATCACCACATTCTCCCTGTTTTTCACCAACAGAGCCATCTCTGAACCGTCTTTCTCTTCCTCCACCGACAACAGCGCCTCCTCCACCTCCAAGGATGTACTCATCTCTCTCCCATCTTGCTCCAAACCTCTCATATTCTCCCCGCTTTCCATCAACAGTGTGCTCTTTGTCTCGTCTTTCTCTTCCTCCACGAAGAACAGTTCTATCTCCACCTCCAGTCATATACTGAAATCTCTCCCACCTTCCTCCCTACTTGCCATCAACAACGTCTTCTCCTCCACTTTCGTCGTCAATGTCGTCTCTATCTCCACCTCCAATGGTACTTTGATCTCTCCTCCATTTTATTCCACCACCAAAACATTCTCCCTCCTCCTCTCCAAAAGCCTTGTATATTTTCCTTTTACCAGCTGAACCAGCACCCTGACCTCTGTCCACCTTAGTCTCCACGACACCAGCACCGCGACTTCTTTCCTTCTCAGTATCGGAGCCACCAGCACCCCGACCTCTTTTCTTCTCAGTTTCGGAGACATCATCACCCTGACCTCTTTCCTTCTCAGATTCAGAGACACCAGCATACCGACCTCTTTCCTTCTCAGTTTCGGAGACATGAGCACCCCGACTTCTTTCCTTCTCAGTTTCAGAGACACCAGCACCCTGACCTCTTTTCTTCTCAGTTTCGGAGACATCATCACCCCGACCTCTTTCCTTCTCAGTTTCGGAGACATCATCACCCTGACTTCTTTCCTTCTCAGTTTCAGAGACACCAGCATACTGACTTCTTTCCTTCTCAGTTTCAGAGACACCAGCATACCGACCTCTTTCCTTCTCAGTTTCGGAGACACCAGCACCCGAACCTCTTTCCTTCTCAGTTTCGGAGACATCATCACCTTGACTTCTTTCCTTCTCAGTTTCAGAGACACCAGCATACCGACCTCTTTCCTTCTCAGTTTCGGAGACATCATCACCCTGACCTCTTTCCTTCTCAATTTCAGAAACACCAGCACGCCGACCTCTTTTCTCCTCAGTTTCGGAGACATCATCACCCTGACTTCTTTCCTTTTCAGTTTCGGAGACGTCAGCATACCGACCTCTTTCCTCCTCAGTTTCGGAGAAACCAGCATACCGACCTCTTTCCTTCTCAGTTTCCAAGACACCAGCACCCCGACCTCTTTTCTCCTCAGTTTCGGAGACACCAGCACCCCGACCTCTTTCCCCCACCATGTTCGGAGACACCAGCACCCCGACCTCTTTTCTCCTCAGTTTCGGAGACACCAGCACCCCGACCTCTTTCCTCCTCATGTTCGGAGACAAGAGCACCCCGACCTCTTTCCTTCTCAGTTTTGGAGACACCAGCACCCCGACCTCTTTCCTCCTCAGTTTCGGAGACACCAGCACCCTGACCTCTTTCCTCCTCAGTTTCAGAGACACAAGCACCCCGACCTCTTTCCTCCTCAGTTTCGGAGACACCAGCATACCGACCTCTTTCCTTCTCACTTTCGGAGACACCAGCACCCCGACCTCTGTCCATCTCAATATCCGAGACACCTTTATTCCTGCCGCAGATGGCACCAGGCTGTAGTAGCTTTATACCATTTCTTACAGGTGTGGCATTCCTTCTCTCTCCACTTCTAATTTGTCTTTGTTTTGTCACCAAAACACCGTCGCATCTCTTTCTGAAACCAAAAGATGGTATTCTGAAACGTATTGCACCAATGATCTGCACTGTAATCTCGAATATTTTAGTTGTTTCTATATTTTAACATTCTGCATTCTCTATTCCCGTATATCTTCATCCTAAACCCCAATCGAGTGGTACCTGCTGTGTTAAAGAAGTATAGGCAAATACGGTACAATAACCAACTAACAGTGAGTGAGTGAGTGAATTTTAGCATTTCAGTCAGCAAACTCCAGTACAACCTCCACGAAATCCAGACCAGAAAAACCGGTGACAGGAACCCGATAACGCGCCATAAGTCTAACATCACAATCATCGCAGTGTTATCGAACGTTTATTGTATCAAAGGCCATAGGCCCACATTCATGAAGTGCATATGCGTCAATATTTTCACAAAAGATTCGCATTTCATTTCTGCTCTTGAAGAAATATTTGAAGCATAACATAACAAATCTTAAATCTTGATAGTTTGTGGTTACCATGGGCACATGCATTGTTGTGTTGAAGGTCAAATTAAATGTTTATTTGGTATGTATTGCCGTCGAACGTTATTTAAGGATGGACATGGAAGGTGAAATGGTACAGATCTTCAAGATTGTTTAACTTACATGTACATACTATTTCAGACTTTGCAAGTTTATGATGTCTCCCTGTATCAATATTGAAAATTTAGCCTTGTACATCCTCGAGCACGAGCAAGGTCGTTTGCAAATGTACACAAGGTCGAATCTATTACATATTTCCCTGCTTCAATGCCAATCTTTAAACATGCATAGTATTCATGTCTAGTGCTATGTGCTAATATATTTGTCCATTATTGGGTGTACGTATATATTAATCTGGTTTGAAAAATGATAAGCCAGCTATACATCCAACGTCTGGGTAGACCCGAATATGACCAGAACCTGAACTAAATAAAATATCTCTAACATCACTTGCTTAGTTCAGTCTACCTACTGAATCAACTGAATAAAGATTAACCAACGTTCTGTAGCCTTATCAGCTCTCCGTGACACCACCAGTGGAGTACATTACACAACAGGTACACGGCGTTTTCACTCAGTCTCAGTCAGAGATAACACAGAGACGTGTATACCTATACCAATGAATTGTACAGTAATCATTGTGACTCACCCAGCAAACAAAAATTACTGAAAAATACACTTTTCAACACATCTGTCTGGCACGTTGCCAGGCATGTCGATGACTACCTACAAATAATGCTGTGTGGGTTTGTGCACAGAAACCAATAGCTGCAGTCAGTGCATTATGGCAATATAACACCGGCGTTCAATGCCCTGAGTACTTCAAGTACATGCACTTTGTACATAGACATTGAGTAAACGTTATAGGTATTATATAGCTATCCAAACATCAACTCAAACATCTCTCCCTCCTTCCATCGCACCTTCGGCATTCCAGTGTATTTTCACACATTTGTATTTTTAGAAACAACGACATTTTACCTATCTTTTTAAAAAAAATATAGACAGAATATTTCGTTTAATTTAATACTCAGTCAGTATGTACATGGTATACAAGTGATATAATATAATTAAAGTTTCCTATTTTCATTAAAATGGATTCGAGGTCCTAAGACGCAAAAGGTGACGCGAATAGCCTCTGAAAATATTCCTATTTTCGCTTTCGTTTTATTGATCAAATGTTTTTATTGTAAGGGTCCTGCATAATCTATTGCTAGGGGTGGTGGGGGTGGGGTGGTGGTGGTGGTGGTTGATGATAATTTTAAGGGGGTCACCCATTTTGTTCTAATTGGTCAGCAATTTTGTACACATGTACTAGGGGTCAGGAATTTTGTACATAAAAATATGTTTAAAATTATGCTTAGAAATTATGGGAGGGGGAGGGGTAATTGATTTTGGACATGACATGCAGGGGTGGTCACTTATTTTGTAAATACATTTTAGGGGTCATTTACATTGTACATGCTTTCCCATAAAAATCATCATCAACACCACCCCCACCCCCAGCCATATATTATGAACTGTCCCTAAATAGAAACACACAACCCGTCCATATCATAATGGACGACAAAAACTGATTGTATTTCACGATTCCGATTGAGCCTTTGGGAAATAGCCCACAATCCCATGGCATGCAACAAACATGGCCGACCTCCCAGTCTATTGTAAATGCATGTAGGACCATGTCGCTGTGCTTCTAAACAATGTTTTAACGAAATACACACATAATCGGTTACACACATTCTTCTATGCCCGTCAGTGGGCAAATATGCTCTGTGACAATATTGATACTAACTTATTTGGACTGGAAAGTATATGGTGGAGCATAGAATTGTCACCATATGACGTGATCATATGCACTGCGCATGCGCAGGGCGAGCTGAGACTGTTATGAAATACTACTAGACTTACGCTTTGTCTCTGAAAATACATAAATTTGATAGAAATACCTTCTAAAAGGGGCAATACATCGAGTTTATTTCTTTGCGTAATTTGATAACCTCCATACATAAATACTTGCTTGCACCAGTTTAATAACATAAGTAAAACACGTCGCTGAGGTGAAAAAATACTGACCAAAATACTATAAACACCACAGTCACCATAGTCACAGCATGTCTCAAAGTGTGAGTCAAAAGCAAAAAAACCAGATAAAATATTGAAGTTGTTTAGGCAAAACAATGTGTCATGAGGCTGAGTATAATTATATTTAAATACGATAAACGAGGGCAGGGACGGAGGGAGGGTGATTAAGAAAATTAATATAAGTTGGGAATAAAAAAGAAAGCCGCACATGCATGACAGGAAAGGAGAGGACGCATGCGTGGTAGGGAACAAGACAGACAGTTCCGGTTTATATGCAAATTAGACATCATGACACATGATTTTGCAGAAATAATTTTGAAGAAGATAACAAACACTTGTTTGGTGGTTTAGGTGGAGTTTAACAAGATACGTAAAAAATATCACACAGCCCAAGACTGATCTAAAATACTATAAACACCACAGACACCAAGGCAAAGCCCGCCAAACAAGAGAGAGAACAGAAAACCCCAAAACTGAACAGTAAAAATGTCTCCAAAACATCACTTCACCACTTGTGTATTAACCATAAACCGTAGGCAGAAACTAACATTGAAGGGGAAACTAGATTGTAGACTAAGGAATTCTACACACGCAGATCCCGAAAGGTAACACACTTGAAGTATCGAGCACCATTTTGTCCATATATCTATTTCTCAAAACAGCCTGAAAAGTAAAAATGTGAAACAAAACATCTAAACCAAACAGCTAGGCAGATCCATCATTACGAGAAAAAGACATGTTTTGATGAGCAGTCGTCAATATATACTTAAAAATTAAATTAAGATGCTTTTGACATTCAGCCTGAAAGAAAACCAAGGAAATATCAAACTGGAAACGTGTGAATATAGATGTGACAAGTTATGAAAACCTGATTCAGAATACAAATTCGAGTGGCGACATGGGAAGGTACTGTACACTGACCCAGCGTTCGAAATAATCCCAGGCCCGGAGGCCCAGCGCCGGTTGTTATTGTATCAGGCCGGCAGTTTCAAATATGTGCAGGCCTTTGTGGCCTTCAGTAAATTATGGCATTTTGTTTTTCAACTGGAATATTTCCCATAATTGTTCTCTTCATTAACGTTCGTGAATCCTCCATAATCCACCATGTTAAGATAACTTACAGTTTCACTTCCTGGCTTTGTGCATAGAAATGTCAACACCAGCCTTTAACAAATAAAAATCTCCCTCTGCGCCATAAGCCTCGCAAATTGATTTTGTAGAAACAGTGTGAAACTGTGTACAGTGTAGTCTACTTTGATTTTATTGATTTGACTGTAACAAAATGGGCCTGGAGATTTCACCCTGGACCTGGAGATTTTATAGCCTGCAGGTGGCAGCAGGCCATGAAAGCCACCGGGAAAATTTAAGCACCGCAAACACTGCATTCACCAAGTTATTTAAATATTTTTAAATGTTTTTGCCATTCTGCCAGAAACTCGGGACAGAATGAGTGGTGAGACTTTGACATAGCCCTTTTTAGACGACGATGGCCAAAGGCCGATTGCACAAAAGCCCCTGTCACTTGAGACTGTAGCTGCAGCCAGCAAAGCACCACTCTTTCTCAAGCTGTGGAACGAGTATGATTGAGAGTCAAGGCCACATTTCTGTAGAAGGCTGATAAACTTTTGATCCAATTGCTGTCGAGACCAAGGACGTAGGTGCCCCTTGTAGCACTGAACGAAGGCTGGATCAGAAGGTCTGGTTAGTATGGCACTCACCATACAACAATAGGCACGCACAGGGCAGCATAATGAGTGAGGCATTCTTTTTATAGGCACATAATTCACTGATCTACGTGACTGTAGAGATTTAGTCCAGTAATCCGAATGGTCAATCCTGACACACCCAAAGAAATGCCATCTCTTGGAAACTGTTTGGAATGGTCAAGAAGCTTCCAGCTGATTTCCAGAGCAAAAAATGCAAGTAAAATTACCGCTCATAAGGATAAACCTTCATTGTTGTGATGATCAATATGATAGAACATGGCTTCCAAGTGCCAAGGCCATACAGGTAAGCGAGATCGTTTAAGTTGTACATACGCTTTCAGACTTTGCAATTTTATATCTGAATATCAATATTTAGCCTTGTACTTACAGCTCGAGAAATCGGTTGCAAATGTACACAAGATTGAATCTATTACATATTTCTCGGCTTCAAGGCTATTCATAATGTTCTAGATGCTAATATATTTGTCCATTGTCGGGTGTACGTATATTTTAATCTGGTTTGAAAAATGCTAAGAAAGCTCGGTATACATCCGACGTCTTGGTAGACCCAAACATGACCAGGACCTGGACTAAATAAAATATGTGTAACATTTACTAGCTCAGTTCAGTCTACCTACTGAATCAACTGAACCAGAATTAACTAACGTTATCCGCGCCATGACACCATCAGTGGAGTACATTACACTTCAGGTAAACGGCGTTTTCACTCAGTCTCAGTCAGGGATAACACAAAGACGTGTATACCTATACCAATGAATTGTACAGCAATCATACTGACTCACTGTGGAAACAAAACACAGTGGCCCCTCAGTTTTCACGCCTTGTTAACAACCCTTCCCAGAGTGGCCCCTGAACACTTAGGTATCAGGAAGGTGACAACCCATCCATAATCATACTGGATGGCAAAAGCTGATTGTCTTGTACGGTTCCGTCTGATCTTCTGAAACAGTGCACAATCCCATGTTTCTGCATGCAACAAACATGGCCGACTTTCCAGTCTATTGTAAATGCATGTAGGATAACGTCCTTTACTGTGCCTCAAATCAATGTTTAACGAAACACACACATAAACGATTTACACACATTGTTAGTCGTTAGTAGTCAAAAATACGCTATGAAATATTGGTACTAACCTTATTTGAGACTTGAAAGTATACGCGATTGTAAACATAGAATTGTCACCAGACCTATGACGTGACCATTTGCAACGCGCATGCGTAAAGTTGTTCTGTTGCTGATAGTGTTTTATACAAAACTACTAGACTGAAAAGAAATAATTTGGATAGAAATAATTTCTAAACTCAGGGGCAATACATCGATTCTACTTCTTTGTGTAATTAAAAAACTGTCGATTAAAGAACTGTTCGTAAACTTTGATAAAATATCTATGTCACAGTTGCTCATCCCTGGGAAACTTGTATGATCCAGGGCTGTGAGACAGGCTTCAATATCGCATACAAGGTCACTTGGACGTTATCACATACAGACTCGTCTAACCTATGCAGGCACCATTTTGAACACCTATTTTGCATTCCTGTCTCCTCCTCATGCAATACTTGTATCTAAGCAACAGTATTCCATCCCTGTCCTGAGTTTCGTCCATGAAACAGTACCAACATTATTGCAAGATTTCCAGCTGCACATGTAGCTATTGCCTTTCCACGATTGTGTTTCGGTAACCCTATTTCGTGTTAAAATCCAAAATATGCTAAATTTCATATTTCACAGATAATTGTTATGTTTTTCAGCAGCCCGACGACTAGAATTCAAGCGAGACATTTCAAAGGCGAGGTGCGCATATTTATCATGCTTTTCCTGAATCTTGGTCATCACATTGCTGACAAAAGGGACAGAAAATGACAAAAAATAAATTCAGTGGCCTTATCAAAAAGGACAAAATGAGGCACTGCAGGCAGGTTTGGTTCGTTCTCAGCTCAGAGCCCTTGCCCCTTTTACATGCAGCCCATACAGCGAATTATATCTCCCAGGAACCGCTGCCTTCTCGAACCCAGCAAGAACTTTCCGGAGAATGTGTAGATTCCTGCACTGTCAGAAGGGTCGTGGTCCTGGCAGTAAACACGGGTTCTCTCCCAATGTCAATCAGCAGATTGAGAGGTACCTGAGCACCAAGAACAATGGTGAGTCGAACAACTTAATTCTTCGGATGCACGTGGCTTATTGTAAGCGAGGTCCGCATATTTGACATGCTTCTCCTGAATCTTGTCAATCACATTTGTCTAAAAAGGGACAGAAAACTCAATCATATACATACTTTCACTAGTTTAATAAAAAAGGACAAGGCCACTTTTGTTGGCTTGGATACGTCTGAGGCTGTATAAGGGCTTATTCCAAAGAATTTTACAGTTGTCATTTTCCTTGAGGCCCTCCACATATTCTGGGTCGTATTATGGTTGAACCACAAGCATTGCAAAGACGGTAATAGAACGACGGTTGCATGCAATTACTTCACTTAGATTAGTTGTCTTCGTGCCAACGCTAGGAATCCTCTGACTGTTGGACAGACTCGTGAAAATCTTTACATCATCTACATTTCATATTTACATTTTAAAATCACATATTGAGAAGAAAGTGACTGGTCCTTACCAGCAACCAGTAAATCTTCTGTTTCACTTACTAGACCAGCCAGACGTCATCCAAGCGAAGAAGTCGGAAGGGTTGTTCTTCTCAACACACGGCACACATCAGTGCAAGTTGATATGACTTATATCGCATACTGTTCAAACCTCACACTGACACATGCATACATTACTGATGTGAGAGGCATGACATGCATTAATAGCCTTACTGGCAACCCGACAGGTTTGTCACCTAAAGCAAGTTGTGCTGAAGCGTAATATACTTCCTCGTACACAAATAGTTGAGCAGAGTTGAAATACCCGTGTTCCCGGCTGGCGTGGGGGTAGATATACTGGCGTGGGTAGATATACTGGTGTGGGTAGATATACTGGTGTGGGTAGATATACTGGTGTGACATCATGGCGGATACTACACTTGTCTTCGTCTTGTGTGTCCTTGCACTTCTGATCGCTGCCGCTGAATCTAATAATGGTAAGTTGAAACTTCAGTACTTTATGTCTCTGGGCTGTGTTGTAAGTAGCAGTAGAACTTTTGTAGATACTCCATACACCATGGTTCCTCGGTACCCAAAGCTTGACCTGCTTTGCCCACATCCCACGTTTCTAGGAGGTAGTGATACAGATGCGACATTGCTCTGTGTGTCGGGAATCACTGTCACGGTATATTTAGGACCAATTTGTCTAGTTCACCTGCATCCAGCATGGCGCAGCATTTATGCCATCCGATCTGTCCATCCTTCCATCGGTTCCTGGCATATATTTGTTGGAGACAACAGTTAATTTGGAATGTAACAATATGACACAATTCAGGTTAAAGCAAGGACGTGTTATATAATAAGGACCTGTAGCCTATATGTAATTGTTATGAATATACAATCGCAATGACACAATTCAGGTTTAGCAAGGGAGTGTTATATAATAAAGACCTCTATGTAATTGTTGTAAATATACAATAGCAAAGACGTAGCTCCAGACAAACAAGTCGTATTTCCCACTTGCGCATTAAATTACTGAACTGCCTTCATAAAGCCTTCATGGACCCAGTCGAAACCTACATCACAATGCCACAGAACCCACCTATCATAGCGTACACTGCGAATCTATGATATGGAAATATTATGACTCACCTATTTAAGACATACTTCTTTATGTTAATCAGGCGTGACTGTTTGTTAACGAATACACTGTACATTCCTATTATTGTCACTCTGAATATATATGTTTGTATATCAATATATTTGCTGTGATAGAGACAGCCACACCAGAATTATCTCCGTGGTATTATTTACAGAGTGAATGTATATACTACAGGTACAGTATAGGCTGGTTCTATAGGAACCTTTTCCCTGAAGATAATGTTAATGAAGGTACATTCTGATATTAGGTCCATGCAAAAAAAAATAATGATGACGGAAATAAAAATTGGGTAACGAATATAAAAACATTGCTGTTTAAACCTGGTTTTGGTAATGCAGGTTCGACACACACACACACACACACACCTCCCCCCTCCCCCCACCCCCTTTGAAGATAACTGGCTCCGCCTATGCAGATAGTGATAATGTTCAACTCGCATGTAGTTTTTGACGAAATGTGATGATACGGACCTAAACAGCCAGCCAAGATATACGAACTTAGCCTTGTACTTATATCTGAGGTTAATATCCAGGTCGCTTATTACGGCGAAACAACTAAATGCCCCAAAAGGCGTCGATTTAAGAATTATAATAGTTATTTCTTCATTTTCAGCGACAGAAAAGATAATGTTTATCACAGACAGCGGTGGAGCTTTAGAAGTCAACGGGAGCGTGTACCGATGCATCCTGGATGGCAGGTCCAGCTGCAGTGTTCTCCCGATCCACACCCCCAACCCCAGGTGCCCTGTATACGACCCTGTGGAGGACTACGTCTACTGGTCCGACTATGCTCTCATGTCTGTTTGTAGGGTCAAGTCTTCAGGAGAAGACTACGAAACGTGGGTGAACGTCTCCAGAGGTAAGGATGTAAAGATATTTGATAATTACGAACTTAAAACAAATAAACTCACCAACACGTACCTTCCAAAGAAGCCATCTTAATTTATTGAGGTAAACACTGTGATGTTGAGAGAGATCACCCCTCAGATCAGCAGATGTGTGTATCGTATTTGTGATTGTATTTAAAGAATTACTATTTTGGTTCAACTTTTTAGGTTTATATGGAATGGCCCTTGATCCCGAACTTAGGGCAATCTTTGTGTTCGACCTTCAAAATGATGATAATAGCTCCTTGTGGAAGATAAACATGGACACAAAGATCCTGACAAAGGTTCCGACTGAAAATTCACTTGTATGGGGAATCGCTATCGACACTCGGAACAAGTAAGAATTACAGTCAACTAAAATTGAAATAACAGATTCAAGCTAAAGCCGTGTAAATTAGGTATGCCAACAATGATTTGACAACCGGCGAAAAGCAAACTGTTGAAATACTCTTTTACATTGCAGGAAGTTGTTTCTAGCATTTGCCACAAAAATCACAATGATGAACTACGACGGGAGTGACTATGTCACCCTACTAAACAAAAAGAATGGCAATCATTTTGGTATGATGTTTGACATGGAAGGTAAGTACACACGTTTTGCTGTTTAGGCGGTTACATATTCAACCTTGCCCAGAATCCTTGTCTTTCAACATCTGCGGATGTGAATATAAAAAACAATTAGAGAGTCACATTTTTTAGAATAAATCTTAAATATCTCTAGGAAATCACTCCGTCAAAGAAGCTGATTTGTCACTCTTGTTTTTTACCAAAATAAAAAATAATAATAACTCGAGCTGGTAACCTTTTCGATGTTTTGTTGGGTTCATTTTTCCTTTTAAAGATATTATCTAAAATAATATACAGATGGATTTACAAAGCAGAGAATGGGTAGCTACAGATAACCGTGTTTTGGACTCGATCTATCCATTACTACCATAAGGTTTGTTTTAAAAGGCCCAATCCTCAGTGCAAGACCCAGAAATATACTAGCCACATAAAGAAACTGTGCACACAGAAACTTCCTTCAGAATTGGAATACAAAACAGAAAAGACGAAATGATGTAGACACTTTATAAGCCGAAGTATCGGGCCACAACAACATGTCAAAAGAACATGAACAATATCCGTAACGATGACGTCAGAAGTTCAAAGTTGAGTAGGGGGTCACACGACGAAGTCACAAAGTCAATAACGGGTATGACCATCATGCGCTTGATGCACAGCAGTGCATCGACGCTGCACAGAGGCTACCAAATGATCATTGAAGGCCTGGGGAATGGTTTGGGACGTGGTCACTGCCGTCTGGAACCTGTGTCTGAGATTATCACCCGAATCCATCTGTCCTGTCTTGGCGTCGTTACTCGGGGACGCCCAAAACGTGGGTGGTCGGCGACATCATTACTGTTTCCATAACAACTGACCAATGCAGATATCGTGTTATGATGGCATTGGAAATATGCTGCCACCTGTTGTTGGCTCATGCCTGCTCGAACCATTCCAATGGTTTCGTGACGTTGAGCAGATGTTAATTTTGGCATGATGTGCATTTGAATTCTCATGTGAATTTGTGAACGCTTGAATGACCAAAGATCAAGCTTTCGACAGTGACAGCAATTTCTGAGTTTCACATGTTGTGTGCAGCTGCACAGGCTGCATGTGCAGTAACACATTGCAAGTCCATAGGCCACCATCAATGACGTCACGTCGCCTGGCACCTGCATGCGCGTTTGAATGTCTCCAATACTTGCTATGTTCACACCTTTCTTTATGTTTAAGACACTGTCTGTCTATCTTTATATTTTCTGTGTGCACAGTTTCTTTATGTGGCCAGTATACAAAACGCCTCCCAGGCTTCCAAAGATGTCGTTTTTCTGACGAAAGACTTGATGGTCCTTATTTAGCTAGAATAATACTGGACAAGTGATTTAGGTTTATTGCTATTTATCAAGTCAAGTATGGCAGCTGTCTCAGATACGAACACGGCGTCTTCTGTCGCAGGTCACAGACTGTACTACGCTGATTCTTCAGTGCTCACTTTGGGATCCCTGGACTTGGAGACGAACGTTACCACTGTGTACCGTAACGACACTTTATATCTGTCTGTTCATGAGTTCGAAGGTGTACTGTATGCTGGGCCTTTTGGAGACAGGTAAATGTTACATGGAGCCTCATATGTAATATCCATTACGTTGTATTCAGACACAGTATTGAAATGCGTATGCATGTTTGTGGGTGTGAGTGTGCGCGCTTGCCATTAAACAATTACGGTATATAATTTTCAGTCACAACAATAAACATGAACACTCTTTACTGCCAATAAATCAGCTGTTTTGCGTCACTGAAGAAAAAATAAATTATCATTCATTAACGGAATACCAATTGCATTATAAATATGTACACGTTCAGAACGATGTTGAAACTTACCTTTCGTCTACAAGACAAAATATTGCCATGAACTGACTATTGAATTTCCTTACAGGGGGACAGTGGATGTACTTCCTGGAGGCTGTGGGCCACGCTCTTATGTGTACTTTAACACATCAATTCATGGAGGCATACGTGCTACTGTCTTCAGGATATATGGTAATGATATATTAGGTAGACTCAAGTTAAGCGTATATTGTACATTAGTACATTATTAAGACATTAGTACATATCTTTTGATCTGCTGTGGGCATACGTTGACAACTGAAACATTGATTGTGGATTTACTGTAGATCAAGACGTGTATCTCTGTCACACAGTGTTAACGTACTGTATATGTGTATGTTCAACAGGTTGTCCCTCTGGATGGTTGATCGTCTGTGTATCTCTGTCACACAGTGTTAACGTGCTGTATATGTGTATCGTTCAACAGGCTGTCCCTCTGGATGGTAAGGTTGGCTGTGTATCTCTGTCACACAGTGTTAACGTGCTGTATCTGTGTATCGTTCAACAGGCTGTCCCTCTGGGTGATATGGTCGGCTGTGTATCTCTGTCACACAGTGTTAACGTGCTGTATCTGTGTATCGTTCAACAGGTTGTCCCTCTGGATGGTTGATCGTCTGTGTATCTCTGTCACACAGTGTTAACGTGCTGTATCTGTGTATCGTTCATCAGGCTGTCCCTCTGGATGGTATGGTCGGATGTGTATCTCTGTCACGAAGTGTTAACGTGCTGTATCTGTGTATCGTTCAACAGGTTGTCCCTCTGGGTGATATGGTCGGATGTGCATCTCTGTCACACAGTGTTAACGTGCTGTATCTGTGTATCGTTCAACAGGCTGTCCCTCTGGATGGTATGGTCGGATGTGTATCTCTGTCACACAGTGTGAACGTGCTATATCTGTGTATCATTCAGCAGGCTGTCCCTCTGGCTGGTATGGTCGGCTGTGCATCTCTGTCACACAGTGTTAACGTGCTGTATCTGTTTTATCGTTCAACAGGCTGTCCCTCTGGATGGTATGGTCGGCTGTGTATCTCTGTCACACAGTGTTAACGTGCTGTATCTGTGTATCGTTCAACAGGTTGTCCCTCTGGGTGGTATGGTCGGCTGTGCACCCGGGAATGTGGGAAATGCTTCAATGGAAGTGCTTGTGACAACATCGATGGCCATTGTGCAGATGGGTGTGACACTGGCTGGATTGGCGACACGTGCACTACTGGTGTGTATGAAGGAGTTATAATAGATAATAGTACTGATTATAATAAACTTAATTCCAACAAATCGTTCAGAGGCGCTCGGGCAAAGGCACTGTGAAAACGCTGTGTTATTAGCATTCGCTCGAGCTGTTCGAGTTAGCGTCCACTTGAACATGGGTGTTGGTTGCAATGTACGATGTGTACGGTCCTCAAATCACAACTGCACAATTTGTGTTAAACTATAGAGTAACGATATAAGTCTGTGTTAAAGTACAGAATTACGACAGCATCATCTGTTAAACTAAAAGGACACAACAGACATCTATCCGAAAGAAGTACGTCATGAATGTCGTCTGAGTTACACTATAGAGTTACGACACTGATCTGTACTAAACTATAGACTGAACACAGTGAACAATATCAAGCTACAGAATTACGACAGTGATGTTTGTTCAACTACAGAGTTGCGACGGTGTTCTATGTTTAGCTAAAGATTTACGACAATAGTTTTTGTTGAGTTGCTTTCTTATCTTGAACAAAGATAACATCCTAGTCTGACGTTCAAATTACCTGATAAATAATTCAGGCAAAGGTGGTGAGCGTCTTTAAATGACTGAGACATGGTCATGCTTTACCGCAATGAATGATCGGGCCATCAGCATTAGGTTTAAGTTGGGTGCACGGGATGTTGTCTTAAATGGTCTGAATGTAGGTGGAGGTATTTCAGTTTTTGTACCTTCCTGGTGCTCACCTGTCCACTAGATCTGATATGACTCTATCGCTTTTAGTACCTAGACGATATGAATATGAATTTAGTGTTTTGATTATCAGATTTGAACGATGGCTAATCAATTCGTCAGAGAGATTTTTACACATGGCGTATTTTTTGAAAGCATGTCCAAATGGTACCTACGGCGAGCGCTGCGGGAATCTGTGTGACCAATGTGTTGGCGGCGCCCCCTGTCATCCCGCTAACGGCACGTGTCAAGCCGGAAACTTGGTACAAGAATTATATCATGAAGGTATAAACAATGAAGCTAGTTATCACGAAGAGGTTTTTATTACACGGCTCCGTCAGCGTTGCTGGGTTCTATGTACCTGGCAGGCGCGTAGCAGAATCTTATTCAACTAAGGATAAAACTTTGGTGTCAAATTGCTATTATTGGTTTGTATTACAAAGGGGGAAGCGAATTAGTTGGAACAGTGAAACAAATGCACGTGCGGTACGTTATGAGCGTTAACTTAGACCAACCTTACTTGTTCTCGGTTTTTCATTTAATGTGCATACCCCCTTGTAATACAAACCAATAATAGCGATTTGAAACTATGACCGTTTGACAAACAACTTTTATCGCAAGTTGAATAACATTCTGAGATTTTCCATGTTCAATTGGAAAGGTAAAATTATGAGGATTCGCAATCTTAATTTCTCTATATCCGATTGTACTTTTTGGTTTAAAGTAAAATTCATCGGTAGTTTTTTTACTGCAAACTGACTATACTGCTTTGAACAGTACCCTGGTCAGTGATGTCCACCACTGTGGGGAAGCTCTCATCGGTGTTGTCTTGGAATAATGATAAGGACAATGATGGCCTTTATTCACGCTGCCTGTGAGGAGCTATAAGCTTGACAGTCATCTGACTTATCCCGCCGGGTACCCATTCACGTGTGTCAGACCACGTGTGTCACGAATGCTTTGTTTGGGGTCAGGACGGAAGTCATAGAAACTCTCAGGAGTCAAGCTGCCGAACACCGTCAACACTGACTCTATGTGACCAACGTTGTTTAACTTCAACTGATTTGTGACCTTGGCTGTATGCACACGACCACACCATCTCCTGGTTTTGTGGTTGTTAATATGTCTACCTGTCATTTGTACTGCAGATTGGAACCTTGTTGTCTGGGCGCTGGTGTCTGTTTGTGTCTTTCTGGGATTGGTTGTGGTGGTTCTCGTGATCCTCCTGGTCAGATGTAGAAGGTAACCATAGAAACCAATATTCTTTCATTAAGGTTAAAATGTAGGGACCCACAAGAAGGAAGAGTCAAGTATTTCATTCAGTTAAAACCCGTCGTGATATTGCTCGAATATTGCTAAAAGCGGCGTAAAAGCCAACTCACTCACTCACTCATTTAGTTAAAATTCACTTTTTATATATAACATAAAGTTATCAAATTAGGAGCTATAAAATCAGGATGTAATACAGTTTTGGCATTGAATTGAATTATGTTCATCAATCGAATATTTGCTTGCCTGTCAGCAACGAATACGAGTTAATATTTTAACAACTTGTTTACAGAATGGTCGTGACGAACAAGCAAAAGAAGATAGGCGTTACTGCTGGTGCCGTGAGAAACCCCACCTACCAGGATGACACGGGAGATGCAGGAGATGACATAACCAGTGTGACCCATCCGGATCACGTGTACGAGAAGATGGACAATGTGCAGCCCCCTGTGTATGAGACGCTACATGCTTGAGAGGCACAATAAGCCATCCCCGTATACAGACGTAGCATGTATTGGGGTTCATATTGTGTAAAAGCTCATGTGCCACCCCAGTGTATGACACATTACATTTGTACGGGGTCACATTGTATATATATATATATATATATGTATGAAATACATATTGCGACGTCACAATATATATGTAATGACGTCATACTGTAACTGCTACAATCTCCCTGAAGAGTAAAGAACGAAACATATTGGGGAAAAAGGCATTCTGTTTTTATTTATCTATGTGATATATATATATATATATATATTAGTTTGGATATTAGTTTGATCTGTAATATAGCCATTTAGTTTGAACATTTACTTTGATATGCGATGTAGTCATGCAGATTAAATATTAGTTTGATATGTAATAAAGCCATTTGCTTTGAACATGTATTTTGATATGAAATGTGTCATTTAGTTTGAACATTTATTTGGATATATAGTGCAGCTATTTGCTTTGAACATTCACATTGATATATACAAGTAGGCTATTCAGTTGGAATATGTATTTCGTTATGAGGATGTGATTTGTTAATTACAATGTCTCATAATTAACTTTTAGTTAACATGGGTCACAAATATTTGAGATGCTGAATGTGGATTTGAACTTTCGTCTTGAACTTGGGCTATGTAATGTCACCTGTTGAGAGTGGGCTGATGAGTTGCCTCCCTTTGTTTGGTTTGCTTCCGGTCGGATTGTGGAAGCAGTGAGAAGATCGTAGCGTGGCATGGCTTTTGCTAGAAAAGAAACAGAACTGTATAATAGGTATATAAGGGATGGTTGTTGATGTATGGGGGATGACTTTGGATTTACACCCATCTGCATGCTAACATCGACGTTTCAAGACCTACCACTCAAGAGGCTTCGTCTACAATGAACTTTCAACAGCTGTCTTCAATCAATACATCTGTATTTAGTGGTAATATCAAGACTTTGGTGAGTTTTGGGATGTCAATTTCACAATTGTTGTATTGTTCTTCTTGTATACTTGTATTGTTATTCACAATAAAGAAGTCGACATCCATAAATCTTGATTTTCCAATAGTATTGTATTGGAAATCGGTACTGACATTCTTTGTAGCTATATATATTCCCTATATAATTGAATATAATAGACGTGATTGTGTTGTATTTTGCTGGTTTAAGGGGATCTCACAAGCTTTTAATCTCAGTAATTTCTAAAAGAAGATTAGCATATATTCCTCAGGCGACAGTAATATTCCACTACCTTCGGTCGGAATCGTACTGTCCGATGATGTGATCGTATTTTCATAAAACCTACTTTGAACCGAACCATCTCCCTGATCGTGCACCTGATAGACTGGAATTCCATCTCGTTAGTATCGTCTTTATATAATAAATATATCTTCTGTCCATGTTTCTTGATAATCTGTTTAAAAGATATATTTGATACGGATCAGCCTTATTCGACCTCCACCTTAATACTTCAGGTACTCTTGGGTAAGTCTTTACCTGACTCATCCTTATATCTGAAGTGTTTCTATAATGTATTGTGGCTTAATTCTTCTTTACTGATCTGACCCGTGAAGATCCAGGTTAGAATTGATCTTCAGTAACCAATGCTTGTCGTAAGGGGCGACTAACGGGATCTGGTGGTCAGGCTCGTTGGCTTGGTGGACACATGTCATTGGTACTCAATTGCATAGATTGATGCCGATGCTGTTGATCACTGCATTGTCTGGTCCAGACTCGATTATTTACAGACCACGGCCATATAGTTGGAATATTGCTGAGTGTGGCGTAAAACTCACTCACTCACTCACTTCTTATTGATCTGTGAGATCTGTTTTCAAAGTCTTACAGGATATCCAGCTGATCATGAGTGTGAATGTTCGTCAAATATCTGTACACCGTGAGGTTCTGAGGGTCTTCATTCTGTGAGAAATAACATGTACCAATGAAGATCCAGGTTAGAACTGATCTTCAGCAGCCCATGCTTGTCGTAAGAAGCGACTAACAGGATCGGACGGTCAGGCTGACTTGGTTGACACATGTCATCGTATCCTGGTTGCGAAGGTCGATACTAATGATCACTGGATTATCAGGTCCATATTCGACAGTTTACCTATTTCGGAGCGTGACGTTAAACAATGACCAAACACTATAGAACATAAACTTAAGTCTTTTGACAACTTGATCTGCGGCCATTTGATTAATGTGTACTGGTCGTAGACGTCGTGAAGAAAGACTGAAATAGCTGTTTCCCCTGCGTTGACACACGTGAGCCAAGTCCGCGAGGGTGAGGGTTTCTCGGGGAATAATTTAAGCCTGCTCCCCACTCATAGTGACCTGGTGTCACGTTCTCTGCGCGCATTCTCACTTCATACATGTAGAAAGGTCTTTCGTGTGTTGAGATAACATATCTCGGAGCTATTGCATTGCTTTCAATTTTTCACAAAGGCAGTCTATTTATAGCACTGACTTTCCTGGTTGATTGCCCTACAAATTGTAATACACTTGGTCTTGTATTAGTAACTGCACATGACCTTGTTAGCATAAAGTCAGTCCCTCATTCTCCCTCTCCCCGACTCGATCCCATCCCATCGGCTTGAAATGCTATTTTCTTATATTTCATTCTCCAGTTCAAATATTTAACGCGACTAAGAGATGAAGTAGTTATGTTCATATGTAAATGTCGCGATTATGTTTCTCCGCATCATAAATGATATCATGTACGAATGCTGTACCTTTTCAATGTCATTATTGGAAAATACATATACTAATCATCAATTTTGATTTCATTATTATACCAGACAGACTTGCTCGCCGTATCTTCATCAGAAGGTAAACCATCATCTCAATACATCAGGTGCATTGACCTTTATAACAAAACTTCCTTCCAAATGTTATAATTAATCTTAAGAATAACCTGTTGTGCAATATACGCTTCTCCAGCCAGGTAAATGTAGGCATTAACTACGAATTTACAAATGATACCCATATGGAATTCCCATAAACCCATCTGTTAATCCTGCTTAGTTTCACTGCAATAATCATTTCCACTCCAGAACAGTAATGCCACCATATTTTGGATTTTATGAAATGATAGTCCTTTGACTTCATCGGGATAAGATGTCTAGAAGTGAAAGCTGTTTGATTGAAATTCCGCCATCTTACTTAATGTCACCATATTCTGGTTGTCATTATTGTCCTTCTGACTTCATTGGGATTAGATTTCTTGAAGTGAAAGGTTTTCACTGAAAATTCCATCATTTCGGCTTAATATTCCAGCAGTGAAAAGATCACAAAGGGTATACTGGTGTATATCTTTGTGTATGACTGCGCATGCGTGCTGCCCTTTGACATGGACACGTTCAGTTGTGACAGCCGGGCGGAAGTCAAGTTAAATTCATACAATTTATTTATAGTCTTTCACTTGCTGGACACTCGTTAAACAACGTACAGGCGTCTCTTTCCTGTACTGTAGTAAGCTACGTGTTCAGCTGGTTATACGTTCACAATTACTCTGTTCAATTGATGTCGGTCAGAAATGGGTAAAACTTTACACCGCTTTGAACGATGTTACGTCTATAAACAATTAGCAACTTGCCATTTAATATTTCAGCATATATGTTCCCTAAAAGTTGGAAAGTTTCTTTCATGGATGTTGCCATCAACTGTGGCTTTAACAACTGGTAGCAGCTTCGGATTAATCGTTGGATCATCTTTGTTTGTTGTCTAGCGTCGCACTCAGCAGTATCTCAGTACATGACGGCGGTATGTAAATATTCGTGTCTTGACTAGATAATCGAGTGATCAACATCATGTGCATCGACTGTGCAATTGGGTTACGATGACATGAATCAATCAATATGTGTTCCTGACCACGCAAACCCGTCAACTTCCGCTTACGACAAACATGAGTTGCTGAAGACCAGTTTTAACCCTGGTCTTTGAACATCTTTACAAATGTACGATGGTTCACATCTACTCATTTATCACAATGACGCAGCACACTTTGGAATGTCACACTTACTAATTAACAGTAACACTGATGCTTCCGTTTAAGGTAAGAAGGCTTCTTCTTCCCTCCTTTCTTGTGACAGGTGGCCATGAATGAGGTTGTGTAGGTATAGAGGCTAGATGACCTATCTGATACTGTACCACATATACCATGGAGGTTGTGTAGGTATAGAGACTAGATGACCTATCTGATACTGTACCACATATACCATGGGGGTTGGGTAGGTATAGAGGCTAGATGACCTATCTGATACTGTACCACATATATCATGGAGGCTGGGTAGGTATAGAGGCTAGATGACCTATCTGATACTGTACCACATATATCATGGAGGCTGGGTAGGTATAGAGGCTAGATGACCTATCTGATACTGTACCACATATATCATGGGATCCACTGCCTCTATCGATGATCACCATGCATGGCAATCACTGTCTTGTCTGGTGGAAACTCAGTTCTTCACAATTTGAGAACAGGTGGAAGATTTATGCCTGCGGTATTAAACAACAAACAAGGAAAATGATGCCCACTGCTCTACCGGAAACACTCTTTATGGGTGAAGGTGAAGGTCACAACACGGAAATGTCCACACACGAGGAGATGCTCTTCACCAGAAAGAACAACACACAAATGTTTAGTTTGTAGTTAATTATTTAGTAACTCCGTACAAGGCAACCAAACAGCAAATAAAAGACATGATGTGGGACAACCGTCGTCAGTGTAATGCATTACAAAGAAATGTACCTCTAATCAAACATCAGTCAAACTATCGTTTAACGTGGTATGATAGTGACAATTTTGAACAAATATTTCATCGGTGTTTAGAAAGAATACCATGTAAAAAGTCCTATAAACTGTAGAACAAATACTTGATTTATCTTTACACAGACAATAATCGTTACAAAATACACAAGTTTAAACTTGGCTGAATTCCGATGCAATGCAAAGAGAGATCCAACTGAGAGAATGTTGCATGATCTGAGGTAGATTACTTTGTTTACATAGTTTGAAAATTTGATGCACCCCTCTTGAAACCAAGGCGAGAAAAGTCGGCGAAACGGAATAAAATATATGAGAATATTCCTTTCTCGTGCAGACATAATTGGTTTACATGCAAAAGTCTGATACAATGAATAACACATCCACGAAACACTTCAATGTGCCGTTCGGGAAAATAGGTAAAAAATTCATACTTGTTTCGGCATGGATATGCTATGGTCTATTTCTGACTTATCTATTAAAGTTTTATCTAAGATACTTCGCTGAAAGATCAAAGGCATCGGGGGATAAAGTACACATTTTGTATTACGTCACACTGTATTGACGTAACTACGCCATTCTCGTCTGTCCCCTCGTTATCAAACGTACCCTTGGTAACCGACGTCACGATGCATGTCAGTTGTCATCGCCTCGTACAGTCACCTACAGTAACCTACTTCGTAGCACCCCGTTTCATGGTTTGCATAACACACTGTTAAAATGTTAAATCACTCGAACGTCCTCGTACTTTCACTATAATAGTTCAGGGCAAAAGCGTACTTGATTGCACTATACATTGGGGTTGAGCGAACTGTATTCCTGAAATCATGTCCCATGAAGAAGCACGACATCTTCATTCTCGAAACGGAATGAAAACGAATGAAGGTTGTCTTTTTGTTCATAGGTAGTTGTATTAGATGGCCCGGCAAATCATTCATAATTGTACTTCAGGCTACTTCAATACTTTTCCATAACTCATTATTTGATTTAATTATTTATCGTCATAATAATTTTCAAAGCCTTTTCTCATATCAGATGCCAAAATGTGACATTTTAATACTGAATGCCTTTGCCAATCAAAGAAATATTGGGATAAGCCAGTGAGGATCATATGAATAAAATATATACTTATGTGACTAAGAAATATTCCAGTCCCAACTGATAACGGACATTATGTAAAAGCCCGACTTGGTCGACACAAGTCGATGGACCAGTGCACATGTGGATCATCTACATAGATTCTAAAAACAACACTGAAGCTAGTAACTAACTGTAGGAACAAAATGCATGAAAATCATTCGCTTTTTTCTGTTCCTTTTTTCCATTATGAGTCTTTTTTTTTCGTTTTTGTTTGTTGTTGGCCTGTTTCCGAACATACACTGATCAAGGAAAAATAGTGTCTTTGTTCAGTATAGCTATCTATAGGCACAGACGGTCCTTTGGCTAGTGTCGCGGTCTAAGGCGTATTTATACCTCGTGGAGTTCTTCAGACTCTCGTTTGTGGGTACCACCTGTTTTGGACAGCATTAGCGACATATATTTGTTACCTGTTTCCGAACATATACTGATCAAGGAAATATAGTGTCTTTGTTCAGTATAGCTATCTATAGGCACAGACGGGCCTTTGGCTTGCTCCCCAGGATAAGGCCTGCTTAACCTCGTGGAGTACTTCAGACTCTCAACAGCGGGTACCTTCTTGGCTTTAGCTGCAAGACCTTGCTGTATGAGAGGGGTGGTGGTGTGTTTTCACTGTGACAGTGACCGACAAAATAGTATCTCTGTTGGCACCACCACACCACCCCCAAAAATGCTTGGTTTTTTTTGTGTGTTCTATTTACACTTTTGTTTTTCTTCGAGTACAGGTATGTACCATTAAGGACCGTTTTTGTTTCGTGTTTGTGTTTGTTTAAATACAGGTATGTATCATCTATGGATCTCTACAATGACTTCTCAGAGTCATGTGGAATTTCGTCCTTCCTGGTGCTGACCTTGGTCTGCGTTTCTCCGCTTTCCCTGACAGCTGATCTCCACTCGGCAGTTGCCAAGGACTTCACCATTTGCCACAGAATCTGAAACAAAGGTGAGTGAGTGAGTTTAGTTTTACGCCGCTTTCAACAGCAATATTACGACCGTGTGTATAACCAGTACATTTCCAAGTGTAACCGAAATTCTAATGACGGTATTGCATACACAAAATAAATGCCTCAAACAATTGTACTTTTTTTACTGGTCTGGTCAAACACCACCTGTCTTTCTAACATCTAAGGCACAAAGAACAAAATACTATTAAACACAGACAAATTTGCTTAACGAGTAAAACTGACATAATCACTTCCCAAACTACCACAATATGTCTCTAAACGTGCAGACCACATTCACGCTTCTCGAACCTGAAAACGTTTTACTTTTTTTTGTCAAAGAATAACTTATCCTAGATATAAACACATAATATAACATTTGGCAGGAGATAACTCTTGGTAGTGGGATTCGGGCAATTAAAGCATCCCATCCTGTGAAATCAACAAACAGTAGAAACTACACCATCCAATAAAAACAGTTAACTTGGAAGAAAATGGACCGGGCTCTGATCATGAATAATTGATCATGAATATAATATCAAATACTACCACCGACACACCGAATAGGTCGGGTACCCATGTGCTGGCAATATGAGTGTTTAGTTCATTGCGCCTAACTGGCAGCATGGATGTATGATCCCCAGGGAGTTTAAAAAGTATCGGAAAGTACGATAGTGTCCTGTGAACGGGGATAGTGATGTACGTAACGCCGTGAGTAGGCAATGTTCCTTGATATGAGCACCATATAAGAGGACTATTGCTATTACTATTTCTTTTTTACACAAACCTTTTTTTTCACATTGGCATTTATCGAAAAACAGTTCAGTTTATATTCAGCTGATCTCCTTTAACAACAAAGTGAATTTGAAGGACTTGAATAAAATGTCTTCTAATCTTTCAGTTTGTACTTACTCTGGGCCTGATTCGGGTCTGCCGGCTGGACGATTAAGATAATGTTGATGTTCACGTCCCCCATGTCTGTTTTCTGTATCCGAACCTCATTGTTTGACCCAATCTGGGTCACGTTCATGTCCTTCGTCCCCACACCACCTACCTCGTTTCCGGCCATTTTCTGGGGATAAGTACAGTTACATAAACGGCGATATCCAAGTTCTAACAGTGTACCTTCTTTTCTTCTGAAGTGACAGCCTGTTTTCCTAATAAAGGATTTGACCAGCTTGTGTAGTCTATTCTTATCATTGTCGTCACTATTTGACTGCTGCGCCCTGTTGAACCCGCCTGAGCCGACATTCGAGACTGTGAGGATGATTTAGAGATTTTACGTGCGCTTTCCGACATTTCCAACACGGACACATTGCTCGTACGCGTTTGGGTTTTGTTTTCAATTAATTCTATTTTAAAACAGCTTAAGCTTCAAGATCGTGGGTACATATTTTTTCTGTAGTAGGTTTGTTTGATCATGTTAACTCCGTGTTTTCGGTAACCTATCACCAGAATCTTTCAGTTGTCGCGACATACATATCTGATGAACTAGGGCTCGGCTACTCAGGGAGTTTTATTATAGAGTTATTCTTAAAAAGAGACCCTTTCCTCATGTAAATTTGTTGAGTTGAGTTATGTTATAAACTTATGTGGTGATGTCCTGAGCTGTACGTTATGGTATATTGTGGTATTCTATGTTAAAATGTTGTGTGTTTTTTTGTTAGCATGCAATGTATACATGTTATGTTATAAATGTATTGTAACAATATGTCGACACGTTCCACAGTTAGACACAGTAGGATTTAATAAATTCTGTTTGTTTAAAATAAATTTGGCTTTTGTTAGCATCATTTTAAGATTCTGATTTTGTCTTTTGCTCTTTATTATTTTTTTAGATTTCAGCATTGATTTGAGTTTTTCATCAAGATGCACAAATGTGTTTTTTATGTCCTGGAACACATTTGGGTTCAACGGATTGATACAAAGCAATTACTTTTTCCTCATAGGTTTGTTTCATCGTTCCTGTATGTATATATATATATATATATATATATATACACAGAGAGAGAGAGAGAGAGAGAGAGAGAGAGAGAGAGAGAGAGAGAGAGAGAGAGAGAGAGAGAGAGAGAGAGAGAGAGAGAGAGAGAGAGGGGGAGGGAGAGAGAGAGAGCGGGGCGATTTACGTTTGAAAAGGTGAATGGGGTTTAACGTGAGGTAGCTGTTTCGTTTGAGCTACATAGCAACACACATATTATAGGCGGATGCAGAGGGGGTTGGGGGTGCTCCCCTCTTTTGTCCTGAAAGTTGATATGACCATTGAAACTCTCTCGTGAAAACGATGAAACTGAACTGTGCACCCCACCTTTCTCGAAATGCTGTATCCGCCCCTGCCACATATATGTCCGACTACCCGTATTTGTCCGGACTTCTGTAATTTTGTGCTTGTCAACCGATTTTTACATTAATAATGCACTCCAAATTTGTCAGTTCTTGGGTTATTCCCCTCCCTCCGAATGATGGCGGGGTATAGGTAGAATCTTTTGAGACGACGCAGACAGGTGTTTGAATAGCATTCTGGTTATCACTGACTAGATCAGGGTCCCGATTCACAGAGCGTTCGTAAAGTTACGACAGGTCGTAATCTATAGTTTATCATAGGCTTACGAATGTCATAGCGCTACGAATGTTTTGTGGATCGGGACCCAGAAGCGACATTTATATATATAATGCCCCCATTTCACTGGGCTACGACCTATCAAGACTACCCCGACTAGTGCCGATTCGTCACCTACGATGTTATCGTTCTAAATCGGCCAGTTTTGTATATATTTTCCTTTTCTATGCAGTATCTACGGTAAACCTACGTAATGGACTGTGAACTTACGTGTATAAACGCCGATAACACTGCGATTGAGCACCCATTGTTGATACTGTTTCACCCAGTGTTGGCCGATTGGCTACGTTTAAATCACGTTTCTGCGGCGATATATCTACGATTCACTCCCTATTCCTCACGATGCTCACCGACACAGTGATGTTAAGCTTACAATATCGAAGACTCATTGCTGTAATTGCCGATAACACGCGAAGATTACCGATCGACGCCGAGTAAAGTACGTACATAATTGCCTAGGAAGACATAAAATCGGCCTCCAAACCACAAAATGGACCCGATTCTGGGCTATAAAAGCTGACGATTACAGCTGATTCTAATTATCTAGCAACCTGCTCACAGCTGCACAACTACTTCTTCTGCTGCAACAACGTATGGGACTCGAGATAGATATCTATCAATACAGAAGAAACCAGACACCAAGAAGAAGAAGAAAACAGAAACGGTTTTGGGTACGTCCGTGGTTGGAAAGAAGATTTCACTTATGAAACTATGACAATCTCCTATCTGAACTCAGATTCGAAGACACGTCTTCTTTCTTAAACTATCTGCAAATGCCTCCTGCTATGTTTGATGAACTGCTTAATTCGCTGTCTCCTAGACTTACCTGGAAAGACACCAACTTCAGGTTAGCTCTGCACCCTTGTCTGTTAGCAGTTAGCAGTTACCATAAGACACCTAGCCTCTGGAGACAAGCACCCCTCCCACTCAGAGTGTCAAGACATCCCAAAGCCATCTTTCTCCTAAAGGTATGCCAAGCCATCGTAGACCACTACAAGGATACAGTGATTGCATGTCCTGTCACTCAAGGGGATTGGAAGATCATCTCTCTGGAATTCGAGCTGAGAAGGAATCTCGCTCATGCTGTTGCTGCCCTCGATGGAAAACACATCGCGATTCGTAAGCCACATGGTAGTGGAAGCCTCTACCACAACTACAAGGGTTTCTTCTCCATTGTCCTGTTGGCCCTTGTAGATGCTAATTACAGATTTCTGTGGGTGGACGTCGGAGGCCTGGGTCATATGTCAGATGCACAAATCTTCAATGCCGCAGAGTCGAAGGAGTGTAAAGAAAATGACAACATATGCTTGCCCAAACCTGAACCATTGCCAAATAGTGATCTGGATATGCCTTACTTCATACTTGCAGATGATGCATTTGCCCTTCGTCAAATGAAACCCTACTCAAGAAGAGGTCTGTCAGAAGCTGAACTGATTGCCAACTACAGGATCTCCAGTGCAAGGAGAGTCGTAGACTAAGGCTTAATCTCTGAATATATATAATTTTGATAGTAACAAACAAGCCCATTTATATTGAAAAGGAGTCCTAGGGAGACTGAGGAAATCTAGACTTGCTGTATTTAGGGCTTTAGCACAGCAGAGAGGGCTTGGCAGTAGGGGAAATAATGTGGTTCAGGGACTGTGAGACAGACTAGGAGAGTCGTTGAGAATGCCTTTGGTATTCTTGCAAATCGATGGCAATGTCTTCTCAACACTTTGCAACAGGGTGGTGGGGTGGGTGATCTAACCCTCTTCCTGTTGGCTGTTCTCTTTGTTCTTGCCATGTTCCAATGTTTTCATTACAGCAGTTGCAATTGGAGTGATGTTGACTTCGATCGTCTGTGCTTATATACTTTTTCTGTCAGTCTGATGTGAATCGTGCAAATCGTGAGTATAGCCTGAACATTATGTAAGTGGACCTTGTCTTATTTGGGAGGAATCGTGCTGATTCGTGGCTTTTGACAGCTCTGCTTTGTTAGGCAATTAGCTTTTCGGTTCCATGTTGGAGATGTATTAGGCGTTAATCGTGGTTGATCGGGTGTGAAGCCTGGCATTACGAGGATGACACGTGGCCGTTTCTGCCTCTCAATAATGGTAGAACTCGTTCACGCTTACTATGCAGACACACTCACGTATCTTGCTTATCTCTGCCGACTACTCCAGGTATATTTCCGACATTATGCAATCGCTGGCGATTTTTTTTACAAATGCAATCGGACCGATCGCAGCCCAGTGAAATGGGGGTATTACAACATAAGAACCCGATGAAGACATTTTTTAAAGAAATATTCCTTGCAATATATTTAGCAGTGTCAGCTATGACAGCGCACCGCTCAAACTGTCATTCTTTGAGCTGTAAAACAAACGATTTATATTGTCTTTTTTCGTGTGCTTTGTACATCTGGACATAGTACATAACAAGTTGAAGCTAGTGCTTTTGCGATTCCGTATGGAATCCTGGAAGGGACATTGTCGCGTTGTCGCATTGTCGCGTTGTCGCCCTCTCAAATACAAGCAAAATTAAACAAAACGCGACATGTGACATCGCAACAACGCGACATTTCGCCCATTTGTCGCATTGTCGCGATGTCGCGTGTCGCGTTTTGAATAATATATTTTTTCATTCCTCCAAAGGGCGACACGCGACATAGCGACAACTTTCAAGGTCAAAATATGTCGCGTTGTCGCGCATCGCCCTATGTAAGATGTGTATAAACAGCCTAAAAATTTACTAAAACGCGACACGCGACAATGCGACAACGCAACATTTTGATGAAATGTCGCGTTGTCGCATTGTCGCGTGTCGCGCTTTGTTAAAATATTGAGTATAGTATGTATTATAACATATGACTAAGACGCGGCAATGCGACATATTTGTCGCATTGTCGCGTGTCGCGTTTTCGCCCTTTTCGATTACCGGTGTGCATGTGTAGAAAGTCAATTAGTCTACGCATGCGCAGACAATGTTATACTCTATTTGAGACTAGACTGGCCTTTTGTTACCTCTAATGGTTTTTACAATGTAGTAGTGCTCGTAATGGCAATGGGGCTGCTTTTCTTGAACTTAATGGAAATCTTTCATTGTTGCTTCATTATTTTATATATTGTAACTGTGTTTAGCCAATCAAGTGTGTTTTAGCAGCCAGACAAATTATTAGCGCTACTATTCATTGTAATCACGGCACACGGTGGCCCTGTCATTCAAGGCGAGGCAATTTGCTATGCAGGGTTGTGTCTCTTAGTCACACTAGATAACTATGATCATAGGTTCGAGTCCCAGCACCATACATATTCATCACTTTGAACATTTCTCTTATATCAAGCTCACAGGTTGTGAAAAAACTCAAATATTGTTAAAATTCAGGCCACATGGGCATAAACATCAGGTGAAGTCCTCCAATGGGTCACTATGTTCGACAGTGTGGCTCCTGACAGAGTTTCATGGTACAGTCCTGTCCGACGCTGATGAATTTGTCCGACATCTGCCTCTGTTCAACCAGCAGTGGATGGATACCAGGTAGAATGAGATGGTAATATCACTTAACCATCCAGCACCTCAAAGACAGTTTAGGTCGGCTTTGAACGTGATATTCTACTTGGGAAAACGCCATACAAATGGACTATTATCATTATGGTATTAGAAACGATGAAATCGCTTAGCAGAGTTGCGTACCCTTGGAGTGGCAGAAACCAACCCTCCCTCTCTCACTCCGCCCCGCTCTGCTCTTCTCCACCCCGCTCTTCTCCGCTCCACTCCTCTCCTCTCCACTCCTCTCCTCTCCTCATCTCTCCTCTCCTCTCCGCTCCTCTCCTCTCCACTCCACTCCTCTCCTCTCCTCTCTTCTCTTCTCTCCACTCCTCTCCTCTCCTCTCCTCTCCGCTCTTCTCCGCTCCACTCCTCTCCACCCCGCTCTTCTCCGCTCCACTCTCTCTCTCTCCTCTCCGCTCCTCTCCTCTCATCTCCTCTCCGCTCCTCTCCTCCACTCACTCTCTCTCTCCTCTCTTCTCTTCTCTCCTCCTCTCCTCTCCTCTCCGCACCTCTCCTCTCCTCTCTCCTCTCCGCTCCACTCCTCTCTTCTCCTCTCCTCTCCGCTCCTCTCCTCTCCGCTCTCTCCTCTCCTCTCCGCACCGCACCTCTCCTCTCCGCTCCTCTCCTCTCCACTCCACTCCACTCCACTCCTCTCCTCTCCTCTCCGCTCCACTCCACTCCACTCCACTTTCACTCCTCACTCACTCACTCACTCAAGGTTTAGGGAACTTGGTAAATTAGCAAGATATTTCATTACAATAATGTGTTGTGATGTCTGTTTTTGAATTCTATGTGAATCCTATATTATTTATAATAATAATAATATACCAAGTGATACACATGCATTTGTATCGTTTCAAACATACACCTACTCAATCAAAATAATTTTCAGCAAAATGGCCAGTTTCAACACATCCATTCCATTAACCAAGATCTCTTAACCACACGGCCACATTTATTATTACTCTGAGTTCGATCCCTGTGTATCTTAGCCCTTTAAAAACATCTAAACATAATCATCCTTGTAATAATTTTGAAATTCCGCGGTAACTAATAAAACACGACACGCCAATGCGACAACGCAACATTTTGATGAAATGTCGCTTTGTCGCATTGTCGCGTGTCGCGCTTTGTTAAAATATTGATTATAGTATGCATTATATAACCACAGGAGTTCGAATCACTGTTTGGACAATACAAATAAAAATCTAGACTTTTGCAATCGTATATTGTTCTTTTTTATGTTATAAATAACCTATATTTCAAATTTGAACGAGATCTGTGAAGAAATGAATTTTTAAGAAAATTCTACCGCTACACTCATTACATACAATACTCAAAGGATGACACTCGCGATGCTCAAAGCCTTATCGAAAACCGGACAGCCCGACTATTTTAACGTGCGGTGCAATCAAAACTTACGTTTTTCACAAAACATTGTTTTGAGCTTGTAGGTTATTCTTTTACCTTTCTGCTCATTGTATTCAATTTGTCTACCCGCTTTTGATATTTGAACACTGACCCTCGCATTAGCACTACCCTCTGCTTTGAATAAATGTCTGGCCTCTCTTCGGTAAACATCGACAGTTTTCGTAAATCTTTCCGTGTACGCAAACGTTATTTATGCAGGTTCGAGACACGAAAATCGTTACAATAACAAAGACCCCATTTTCAACACCGACATGTATCAACATTGAAACACTCAGCTTTGTCAGCGTTCTCGAATCTTGAAGATTTCTACGTTACTTACAGTGAGGTGACAAAGTTGGACTATGACTTGTTCCAAGGATTGACTAAACTAAAACGCATTGCCCTGAAACATAATACGATCTCCCAGATAAACACTGGCATCTTCCATGGCTTAAATGATGTTGTCTTCGTGGATCTGACTGGAAACACGGGATGTAAGATCGCCGATGACGCATTTGCATCCTTGAAGAACCTGCATGATCTATTTTTTGGTGACCCTAACCTTGGACGTGCTTCCAGTGCCATGTTCACTGGGTTGACAAATCTCAGAAACCTTGATCTGCATGGAAACAATTTTGAAAAGGTATCTGTGCAATTATTTCAACATTTGACAAGCCTTATGACTCTAGACCTGTCCGACAATAAATTAGCAACTATTCCAGATTCGTTCGAGCTGATCTTCCAGAAGCTGCAGATCATCCATCTTTCAGACAACCCCTGGAGATGCACATGCGACATTCAGTGGCTGAAGAACCTCAACTAGAGCGTGATGTACTACGTGTACTCGGGCAATGTTCCGGCATGCGCTGCTCCAAGTGTACTGAAATACCATACGATTTACCATGCAGAAGATAAGGACTTCACTTGTATTCCCCCCAAAATTCTAAAGTGCGGGGATCTCTATACCCGAAACAGGGAGATCTGCTACACATTTCATGTCAAATTAAGGGTGATCTGTTTCCGAATGTGACCTGGATGAAACCCGACGGGACCATAATCTCAGCTTCAAGTGTCTCCATCTCCGACCCAACTACGTCAACGACTACAACTGCAACTCCGGTGGAGTCAGCTGACGGTCTAGGCAGCGGGTTCCTGGTGGCGGTTGGCGGGTTCGGGAGCACGGTGCTCCTTGGACTGATTATATTTGGAAGTGTGGTGTGCTGCAGTCAGGCTAAGAAAGGCCAGGTGGAACCGACCGACACCATGGAGTCTTTGAAGAAAGAACACATTGACACAATAACATTTATTGTTACACCACCGATTAAATAGTGCGATGAGGATAGGTGGCTTGTTGAGTCAAACTCGAATAAATGGGCTTAAACTTAGGCCACTTGTCATGGGCTCGAGTCCCAGATTGGAACTGATTATGATTCGTGGTGGGTTCAGTTAGGGTACACTTCTATACATTCCTCCTCGATAATCTCCTGGGTAGGCGTTCTAGTAGTGGAGATTTATCGGAACGTATATCCTGGACATTATCGAGGATGCTGTAAATTAGCCTCGGTGGTAATTGAAATATTATTGAATATAGCAAACCATGAAACACAACTAACACAAGGCACTACAAGACATAATTGTATGAAATTTACCATTTAATATTTTAAAAATATTTGTTGAGCCTGAAATGTATGGAACATAACATGCATCATTGTTATTTACAGGACGTTCGTGTAAAAGTTACAATTACAAACCCTTTGAAGATCAAACTGAATAAAACTGAAAGAAACACAATCCTCGTCATTACGTTCTCAAAACAGCCAGTTGACAAAGTTCTACTGAAAAGAGCCACATGGTGTAAAGATGTACAGTGAACATTGGTACACGTGTTACAGCAGGTCTGGCTCTGACCCCAACCTCTCCAAGGTGGTTCACCAATGTCTGGTTTGATGTCTTTGGCAATCCCAGAATCTGCTGTAGTCGATGATTCAGCTGTGAAGCCACGATGGAGATAGGATTGCTGCAGTATGACGTTGTGACGCAGGATCGGTCTGATTTGGACCGGTCACATGACGTACCATGCGACAGGTTCACTTACTAGAGTTTACACACACGGAATGTTCTCGCCACGCTCGCTTGCAATTCTTCTGCTTTCAATCATGCAACACGTTTGCTTGGTTGTTTTCAGTTGGTGGTGACTTTGTTAAAACAGTTTCTAACAGTTAAGGTTGGATGATTAATTTGCGATTAATTGAAAAAATACCATTATTATTTTTGTTCCAGATGGCATCAAATAATGGTTCTTATATAGTACATGCTCTGATGTTTATCGATATTCCCTTCGTGTTCATTCTTGAGGATTATTCATTACCCGAAGTCGTGAAGATCCGGGTGAGAATTGGTCTGCAGTAACCCATGCTTGTCGTGAGAGGCGACTAACGGGATCGGGAGCGGGTCAGACTCGCAAACTCGCTGACACATGTCATCGTATCCCAATTGCGTAGATCGATGCTCATGATGTTGATCACTGGATTGCCTAGTCCAGAGTTGATTATTTACAGACAGCCTCCACATACTTTGAATATTGCTGAGTTGGGAGTTAAACAACAAACCGACCAACCAACCAAATCGTTACCCTGATCTCAGTGTCTAATGCAGCTATGATGGAGTGATCTTGGATACTTCAGACAATCGTTCTTATCGAACCATGAGTACTTACCAACTTGCACCATGTGTGATTTTACTCCAATGATATATCGATTAGATACAAAGGTTTTAGCGCTTTGTTAGTTATATATATATCCAAAGTGTACAAATACGACTGAAATCTACTATGTGTTTGCAATATAGGTACAATTTCTAGATGTATTGTTTGAAAGGACTTGAGTGAGTGAGTGAGTGAGTTGGGTTTTACGCCGCTTTTAGCAATATTCCAGCAATATCACGGCGGGGGACACCAGAAATGGGCTTCACACATTGTGCCCATGTGGGGAATCGAAACCGGGTCTTCGGCGTGATGAGCGAACGCTTTAACCACTAGGCTATCCCACCATCCCGAAAAGACTTGAACCTATATGTCTCAATACAGATAGTTATAAATACAAGAATAACAATGATATAGATTCATTAGACATTTTATTCATGTACACAAGCACATTACTCAAAACTGTGTTCAGACAATAAAAAAAAGAACAACATAAAAAGGATGGGTACAACCAGAATGATAACATACCACATCTCTGTGTGTCTCAGCTATACATACTCCTAGGCCAAATGTAGAGATGACATCATTATCAGGTAATATGATACACCAGGTATTATCACCCATACTGCATATCCTGATCATGTTGAACACCAGTGCTTGTCACCGTCCATTAAACCATGCAGTTAATACTCATGCAGTTGGTCTATGAACATGTGGACACTGTTTCAACAGCAGGGTAAACCTTGTTTGTTTTCAGCAACCTGATACATTCTGTGTCTAGTTCCACATTGACAAGAATCTCTCTGGAGGGTGGGAGTTGTCATACCAATTACTGGATAACGCTTTTACTGCTGCTGAGAGATCCTAAAAGATAGGGACTTTTCTAACATTTGGCCTAGGACTATACACTAAGAAATCAATTACAGTGATACGCGTTAACATCCAGATTCGTGCCTTACCGATGTGACACACTGCAGTGGTAGGGTGTAATATTAAGCATAGAAATTTGTATGTCTTTCATAAGATTGTATATAAGACTATTAATAAGACTACAAGGGTACATAGCATATACCAGATATTCATGTATGTCCTCTAGAAATAGAATACATATACTAACATTGCAAGTTATGTATAATAAACTTACAGCTGTCATAACCTTAGGCTTACAGGAGCACATGGTATATAATAAAAATACAGGTGTATATGTTATACAAGCTGATAGTACAATATATGCTAACATTGCAAGTTATATATAACAAACCTACAGCTGTCATTGATATAGCCAATTTGGCTTACATGATCACATGGTATGTAATAAATATACATGTGTATATGTTATACAAGTTGACATTACAATATATATGCCAACATTGCAACTTATGTATAATAAACGAACAGCTGTCATTGATACAACCAATATGGCTTACAGGAGCACATGGTATATAATAAAACTACGCGTGTATATGTTATAGAAGTTGGCAGTGCAACATAAACTACCATTGCAAGTTATATATAATAAACTTATAGCTGTCATTGATATAACCAATATGGCTTACAGGATCACATGGTATATAATAAATGCACATGTGTATATGCTATACAAGTTGACATTACAATATATATGCTAACATTGCAAGTTATGTATAATAAACGAACAGCTGTCATTGATACAACCAATATGGCTTACAGTAGCACATGGTATATAATAAAAATACGTGTGTATCTGTTATACAAGCTGATAGTACAATATATAGATGCTAAAATTGCAAGTTATGTACAGTGAATGTACGGCTGACATTGATACAACCAATATGGCTTACAGGAGCACATGGTATATAATAAAAATACGTGTGTATATGCTATACAAGCTGATAGTACAATATATATGCTAACATTGCAACTTATGTATAATAAACGTACAGCTGACATTGATGCAACCAATATGGCTTACAGGAGCACATGGTATATAATAAATATACGTGTGTATATGTTATAGAAGTTGGCAGTGCAACATAAACTACCATTGCAACTTATGTATAATAAACTTACAGCTGTCATTGATAGAACCAATATGACTTACAGGATCACATGGTATATAATTAATATACATGTGTATATGTTATACAAGCTGACAGTACAATATACAAGTACACTAGCATTGTAAGTTATGCCTAGTGAATGTACAAATGTCTTAGACTTGAGCCAATATGGCTTACAAGGTATCCCTAACAGGAATAGGCGTAATCTTTTCGAAACTGCCTGAGAATCTCTCTATAAATAAATATAGAACATGTTTTTATGGATAACAACTTCTTTATTTCGTGAGTGAGACGTTTCGATACAGATTCTTGTACCGTTGTCTTGCTTGACAACGGTACAAAATCTGTATCGAAACGTCGCACTCACTGAAATAAAGAAGTTGTTATCCATAATAACTTTGTTCTATATTGTGCGTCACAACTTCTAAAATGCCGCTCAAACATGTTATCTGTAAATCGATACGAGAAACCAAAACGTTCAAGAGATGTATCTTCTCAGGCAGACAGGGTTCACAGTTTTCTGGTGTCCTTGACCCCGATGGGATGAAGAAGCGGGTACTTCCTGCTGTGAGGTTTCACTCTTTTTCTTGTGCGAGTCCGATGAGAGCCACCATGCTTGATGGTCACGACATCGCAGTCCCCGGGAGTCAAAGGCTTATGACGGCCCGCAGCTGACAAGATGGAAACATGTATATAAACAATTTGAAAATACTCAATGTCCATTAAGTTGGTTAATTGTTCATATATTTTACTCTTCTTGAGTGAAAGAGTGAGTGAGTGGGATGAAACTGGATTAAATCAATGGTCAATCATCTACCCATCAATTCCTTGTATTTGAGGGTCCCTTGGACTCTTACTCTGAATTTTCAGGGGCCCTAGACTACAACTACTACAGACACTTAAATAGCATTATTAATTCAATGTTGTAATGTTGTTGTACTTCGGTTACTGTTATTGTATTGTGTATCATGATCATGACATTGTTACAGTAATTAAAATGCAAATGATACCAAGCCCGGCTAGTAGCAGACTCAGTGATAACGTATTGTGACATGATTGAAATTTTACTAAAAGTATTTAGACATTTTTTTAAAAAGACCGAACAAAATACTCATCATTATTAAGAATTTGAGAATTCCAAGGTAGGAAAACAAAATCTTGGCTCGCCGGAGGGTATTGTTTTAAACATTACATGTTATCCTTTTAGTAAATACATTATAAAGACGAGTTACATTTTATGTCAGTGTGCCCTATGTATGATGTTTTAACACACAAATACTTTTCCAATACCATTTTTTAAAAACAAAATGTACACTCTCTCAGAACATTACCACAAACTTCTTTATCTTTATTATTGTCATGTTCTTGACTCAGGGAACCCATGCAAAACGTTTTATGTTATACACATACGGTACTGTTGTGTGCGACATAGTTCTAAGATGTCATCGCCTTACGTTCTTTATTATTATATTTATAATTGGATGTTAACTGCATAATTTCGTGTTATTGTGCCACCACTTCGTATATGATACTTGCATCTACACTGTACTTGGGCCGTTAGCCTTGTTAATTTATTTTTTTACTTTACTAACAGTGTAACATAACTGACAATGCCAGACGCAAAGTGCCCTCCGTCCATAGCAACAATTACCTTTCTTACTGGAGCCGGAAGCAGCTGGCAGCAGGACAGATCTGATCACGTGACAGTGTCGTGACCGGAAGTTGCCGAATGTCTGTCGTTCATAGATCCGTGGCGACTTGTGGCGACAGTGGGTGACGATCTGGTTGTCAGGTCCTATCTGTTCGCAGACAAACACTCGGGGCCTGCCGTCACACCCAGGGGGGACGTACACGACGACCGTGTCTCCTAGCAGTATGTTCGTGGGGAGTTTGTCATCTAAGTATATATATACAATGTTGTTGTGCCCGAGTTGTACAATAGTTGTATTACTAACGCTAGCCTTGGAGTCTTTCTTTTGAATAAAAGAAATGGTGTTTCTATTGTGCCCGATTTGTACAATGCGCCGTATATCGATTTGAGGACGATTACAGAGACGCTTCTTACAGCTGTTTGGCTTTTGGTCAGATTGTAAAGACTGGTTGGCATGTTGCATCTTTCCCTTTCTACCTTTCTTTGGCCGTGAAAGACATGTATTTTGGTCATTCATATGCTGAGAACTGTACTCTAAGTGTTTGTTCGTCTGAAAGCCAGACGGTGCGACGTGGTACGCCCCCTTAGCTTCAGACATGGCCCCGAAGTTTGAACAGATCCCTGGTTCGTATGTCACCACTCGCCGTTGTCTCTGTGATGAAATGTAGAAAGAATTATATCAGCTTTTACAAACGACAAATCTTAAAACGATTTCATAGAAAGGTAACTTATATTGCATACCAGAGCCAGAGAGGTCTTGCGAAGGACATCCAAGGAAAGGTTTACCTTTACATAAACGTACACACGTAATTTGACCTGTATAATTTACATGTTAAAGAGGCAGCAACCAGGACAGTCATGCGTTCACTTCACCAGCTGTTTGCTGTAGCCATTTCAGTGGGTCAATCAATATACATATTGATTTGAGTTATGCCGTCATGCTATATGTGTATGTATACGTGGCTATATGAGAGTTGTCGTGTCCTCACATGTGTTTGTGACGGGTGCCAGGATACGCTGGAAAACTCCTTATGCCAACACAGTTTGATAGTGAGTGAGTTTAGTTTTACGCCGCTGTTAGCAGTATTCCAGCAATATCACGGCGGGGGACACAAGAAACGGGCTTCACACGTTGTTACCATGCGGGGAATAGAACCCGAGTCTTCGGCGTGAAAGCTTTAGCCACTTGGCTACCTCATCGTCCCCAATTTGATAGTGAGCGAGTGAGTTTAGTTTTTCGCCGCTTTTAACAGTCTTCCAGCAATATCACAACACAAGACATGGGCTTCACACATTTTACTCATATGGGGAATCGGGCCTTCCGCGTGAACGCTGTAGTCGTCCCTAGTTTGATAGCGAATCATTGACAAATGCTCTTGTTATAGTGGTAAGGTGGGGTCGGCCTCAGGGTAGATTTCACAGGATAACAGAAATATTGTTTTGCAGTTGTTCAATATTTGTGTGTTTCCTTGTAGAATTATTTGAAGGTAACCTTCATGGCGGATTCAGTCTTGGACAAGCTGGGAAAGTAAAATGAAGAAAGTGACACCTACCTGTCCTGACTACCACAGAGCCTGGTCGAAACAACCTTAGCTGCAAACCCCGTATTGAATAAAACACGCAATAAGTACGATGTCAGCTCTTATATACTGTCCTGATTCCAACAGCTTCGTCATCGTTAACCAATCAGCTAGGTGCATTCCGAAGTGTGCATGTTACTGTGCAGGCTTGCAAAATGTCACCTGATGCTATCGATCTCAAGCTTCGCAGATGCCAGCCATTGAACATAATCAGTATTGTCATGCTGCATTTGTCCTTGTCAGGTTTCTGTTCATACCTTAGCAACACATTATTGACAATCAGTAAATAATGGAGATAGGTAAAGATTTAACACATGTGGTGTTTTAAAGAATGCCCTTGCTGTACAGTCAACTATGTTTATAACGAAATGAAGGATATCACGGACTGTTTTAGGGGTCCCGGATGCTTGCTGTACCTTGAGTCGGAATGCAGATAACGAACGAACTAGGAGGTGGTCCCTATTCGTTATAACTGTAGTAAACTCGAATAGATCAGCGACATTATCAAGAAAAGCTTGCATGTTTTAATTCCTTGCATTTTAATTGCCACAGTTTGACTGACAGTATGATAGTCACGGTGACAGTAACTATCTAACAGATCCCGACGACTAGATGCCACTGACAGACTCCTACAGATGTCGTACTTACTAGGGCTGGGACGGGTGGGTAATGAGTTGGACCCGGGTACCCGACTCCATACCCGGACCCGTTATGATCATGTAACTAATAGATTAAACAATGTGATATGTTATTCTCTCATTATCGAAAGTCTGTATTGTCTTTGAAGATTCAGACATTATTTACAGTCACTAGTTTTGAATATAATACATTATTTAAATACTGAAAAACTCGAAATTTTAGAGTCCGAAGAATATATTGTCATTTCTGACAAATTTGATGTCAGGAATTAACATATTGGGTATCCGGGTAGGGTAGGGTAATAGGGCGGATAGAAAATTTGGACTCGTCCCAGCTCTAGTACTAACCAAACCCGTTGATCGGTGGGAGAGTTTGTTGTATCGGAGCCAGAAGCGGGTGGTCCCACTTGCAATAATGGTGTGTCTGGGTTATGGTTCGTTACGTATATAGTTAGGTATAGGGACATTTAAGCTATGTTTACAAACATGACCACCCGATCGACTGGTTCCGCTCAAAGTTTCATCCGGGGGTGGTACAGATACCCGAGATCAATGCACTGATGGAGAGGAGCTGAGTTACCGCGTTGTTCGGTGCTGGATGTGGCTCCACTTGTCATTCTGCGTCTTGATGTTGGGTCATGGCGACGTGCCACATTGACTTTGACCAGAACGTTGAGCCAACGCCTCCAGGAGGGAGGAGGGTGAGGGTTGTGTTCAAGGGTCAGTTGTCAAATGAGTTTTAAGGTCAGGTTCCCGTACAGTCAAGTTTTAGGTACAACTCCCTGGTGTCTGGTTTCGAGCAAACGGCATCCTTTTCTCCGGACTGAGGCTCTGTTCGCTAAACCACAGCTCCAGTCAACTGTATAAAGAATAAAAGTGACAAAACCCTTAACCACAAAAAAAGTTCTGCTACTTCTGACTATATAATGAATATGTGTTTGTGTGTTTACAGCTGGTTGACGGCGTTCCGTAAATAATCGGGGCTGGACCAGACAATCCTGTGATTGACATCATGAGATAATGACGCGTGTATTTAGGGGAAACAGTTGGGAACATCTGGTCCATACTGGTAGTTCGAACCCTGATTGGATTATGACCCTTGGTTAGTTTGTCGCCACCATGCATGTGGTCAGGAGGTTCACTTAAACAGGCAAACGACCGTGACTAAGTGGCAGCTGACACGTGAAGCTGATATGCCGCCATGTTTGTCAATTTTGTTTTGACGTTTTAGATTCCAAATGACTGCATCTTTTCACCACTGAAACAGAATCCAGACTTTGTTATGCATTACTCTGTTTATTCATATCGAGAGATCCTTAAACATATCTAAATATTATCATACACATATCATAAACAGAAAGGCTCTGTTTCTTCGACTGTTTTATTGTGAGGTACAATGGTATGAAAGGTTACAATATACTGTTCGTTAACAAGCTGATAACAGTACATGCTCGTAGATATGAAAAGAATACTTGCTAAGCAAGTGGACGTGTCTACAAAATTCCTCTTTGAGGATACGGAATCTGTTCCGTTGCTAAATAATGTGTTATTTAACAACAGGAATACAATGTACTGCACACGCAGTGATGTAGCCGATGCGGCTTACACTTGTATTCCATACAGGAATATGTTAACCCACCCTCCCTGACCCACAAGAGCCCACCCCACCCACGCCCACCCACCCACCCCGGCGTGCGCCAGAATTGATGCCGGTAGCTAGTGACAGTTGTTTCAACTGAAATAGGTGTGCGACACACTGATTTTGTTAAATATTATAAAAATAGAATTTAGAGTGAATTCTGTCTTTCTGAAAAAATATTTCCGAGATTCATGTTTAACTGAGTGATGTAACGTATTTGTAAACTATATTTGCAAATTTAACATTTCATTGGAAGATATCCAGGCAAAACGTTGAACTTGAAAATGTGGTTTACAAATAGGTAAATCACTTAGTTGAACATAAATCTCATAAATATTTTTTCGGAAGGTATGAATTCAATCTGAATTCTATTTTTATAATATTACTTGCAAAATCAACGTGTCGTATACCTATTTCAAGTAAAACAACTGTTTTACACATTTCCGGCATATAACACACTCTTGAATTGTTATACACCCTCCTGCGCACGCGTTTACATGCAGCAAATGTTAGGATTGAATTAATGCTGCATGAACATTATCACAATCAGGACCACCAGGATCTCGATTTGAACTAAAACGTGGAACCAAATCGTGAGATTTTCTTTGACCTTCTGATCTTGGCAGTGTGGCCTCAAGTAGCGTCTCACAGACTTGGTTTGACGTGTGACCTTGGACACCTCACCAACAGTCTGTGTATGTCGCGTGACCTTGGCCACCTCACCAACAGTCTGTGTATGTCGCGTGACCTTGGCCACCTCACCAACAGTCTGTGTATGTCGCGTGACCTTGGCCACCTCACCAACAGTCTGTGTATGTCGCGTGACCTTGGCCACCTCACCAACAGTCTGTGAACGTCGTGTGACCTTGGCCACCTCACCAACGGTCTGCGTACATCTTGTGGCTACCTTCCGTGACCTTGGCCGAAGCTTCCTTCTTCTTCCAACACGTCTTGGCATTACTAAAACAATAATCAACAGAGGACCTTTAGGCTACCTAAATCCCCTGGCTTTGTTTGTAATTGCATTCAAATCTAATTCTGAGTAATTACAATTCTACCATGTATGACCCTTTCCATCAACATAATGTCATTCATGGGAGATGTTGAGTAAGAAAACATCCAGAGATTCAAACAAGCACATTTACACAATTTCAAAATTGTTAAGTCATTTTTAGCGAAACTCATTTCTTGTATATCAAAAGGAGAAAAGCATATGTGCTGTCTGAAATATATAGATCCAGATCAACAGATATTCTCTTCAACAGGTTATTTCCGTCAACATTATAAAATATCAACATTCTGAACATTTGTTAGAGACTACAACTTTAAACAACGCTCTACAGTGCGGGTCTGTTGTCGCGCTAATGTATCATATGAAGAGAATAAATCTGCAGTTGACGTATAAGGTAAATCATTACGAAAATACATACCAATCAGATTCTTGACATGTACTGTTTGATGTACTATGATGTTGGAATGGCCGTTCTGCACATTGGTAACATCTGCAACGATGTCCACCACCAGGTTCTGTCCATCTCCATCAACAGCATCTGTTCTGTGTCCGTCGCCATCATCTACGCTCAGTCTTTGTCCTCTTTTCGTAATTCTTTCTCTTTTGATGTAATCTCCTGTCCGCATTCTGCCACCATCAACGTATTGTGGCTGCGCTGTTTTGACAGTGCCATCTCCTTCTCTTCCTCCAGTACAACGATCTCCTCTCCTTTCGTCTTCATTGCTATCACATTCTCCCTGCATTCCCACTACAGCACCATCTCCGAGTCCCACCTCTATTCCTCCGCAAACGTCATCGTTTCCTTTATCCATTCCTTCAGTGTTGTAATGGTATTTCTTCCATATTTTACCACCGCCATCACCACAATCGCCCTGTTTTTCACCAACAGAGCCATCTCTGAACCGTCTTTCTCTTCCTCCACCGACCACAGCGCCTCCTCCGTCTCTAGTCATATACTGAAATCCCTCCCACCTTCCTCCCTGCTTTCCATCAACGTCTTCTCCTCCACTTTCCTCATCAATGTCTCCTCTATCTCCACCTCCAATGGTACTTTGATCTCTCCTCCATTTTCTTCCACCACCAAAACAATTTCCACGCTTCTCTCCAAAAGCCTTGTCTATTTTCCTTTTCTCAGCTGAACCAGCACCCCGACCCCTGTCCACCTCAGTTTCCACGACACCAGCACGCCGACTTCTTTCCTTCTCAGTATCGGAGACACCAGAGTCCCGACATGTTTCCTCCTCAGTTTCAGAGACACCAGCACCCTGACCTCTTTCCTTCTCAGTTTCGGAGACACCAGCATACCGACCTCTTTCCTCTTCAGTCTCTACGACACCAGCATACCGACCTCTTTCCTTCTCAGTTTCGGAGACACCAGCACCCTGACCTCTATCCTTCTCAGTATCGGAGACACCAGCACCCTGCCCTCTTTCCTTCTCAGTTTCGGAGACACCAGCACCTCGACCTCTTTCCATCTCAGTTTCGGAGACACCAGCACCTCGACCTCTGTCCACAGTTTCCGAGACAGCAGCACCCTGACCTCTGTCCACAGTTTTCGAGAAACCAGCATCCTGACCTCTTTCCTTCTCAGTTTCGGAGACACGAGAACCCCAACTTCTTTTCTTTTCAGTTTCGAAGACACCAGTATACCGACCTCTTTCCTCCTCAGTTTCGGAGACACCAGCACCCTGACCTCTTTCCTTCTCAGTTTCGGAGACACCAGCATACCGACCAATTTCCTTCTCAGTTTCGGAGACACCAGCACCTCGACCTCTGTCCACAGTTTCCGAGACAGCAGCACCCTGACCTCTGTCCACAGTTTTCGAGAAACCAGCATCCTGACCTCTTTCCTTCTCAGTTTCGGAGACACGAGAACACCAACTTCTTTTCTTTTCAGGTTCTGAGACACCAGCATCCTGACCTCTTTCCTCCTCAGTTTCGGAGACACCAGCACCCCGACTTCTGTCATTTTCAGTTTCTGAAACACTAGCATACCGACATCTTTCCTTTTCAGTTTCGGAGACACCAGCACCACGACCTCTTTCCATCTCAGTTTCCGAGACACCAGCACATCGACCTCTGTCCACAGTTTTCGAGATGCCAGCATCCTGACCTCTTTCCTTCTCAGTTTCGGAGACACCAGCACCCCGACTTCTGTCATTTTCAGTTTCTGAAACACTAGCATACCGACATCTTTCCTTTTCAGTTTCGGAGACACCAGCACCACGACCTCTTTCCATCTCAGTTTCCGAGACACCAGCACATCGACCTCTGTCCACAGTTTTCGAGATGCCAGCATCCTGACCTCTTTCCTTCTCAGTTTCGGAGACACCAGCACCCCGACTTCTTTCCTTTTCAGGTTCTGAGACACCAGCACCCTGACCTGTTTCCTCCTCAGTTTCGGAGACACCAGCACCTCGACCTCTTTCCTCCTCAGTTTCGGAGACACCAGCACCCCGACCTCTTTCCTCCTCAGTTTCGGAGACACCAGCACCCCGACCTCTTTCCTCCTCAGTTTCGGAGGCACCAGCATACAGACCTCTTTCCTCCTCAGTTTCGGAGACACCAGCACCCCGACCTCTTTCCTCCTCAGTTTCGGAGACACCAGCACCCCGACCTCTTTCTTTCTCAGTTTCGGAGACACCAGCACCCCGACCTCTTTCCATCTCATTTTCGGGGACACCAGCACCCCGACCTCTGTCCACAGTTTCGGAGACACCAGCATCCTGACCTCTGTCCACAGTTTCCGAGACACCAGCACCCGAAACTCTGTCCACAGTTTCAGGGACACCAGCATCCTGACCTCTTTCCTTTTCAGTTTCTGAGACACTAGCATACCGACATCTTTCCTCCTCAGTTTCGGAGATACCAGCACCCGAACCTCTTTCCTCCTCAGTTTCGGAGATGTCAGCACCCGAAATACTTTCCTTCTCAGTTTCGGAGACAACAGCACCCTGACCTCTTTCCTTCTCAGTTTCAGAGACACCAGCACCCCGACCTCTTTCATCCTCAGTTTCGGAGACACCAGCATACCGACCTCTTTCTTTCTCAGTTTCGGAGACACCAGAACCACGACCTCTGTCCACAGTTTCCGAGACAGAAGCATCATGACCTCTGTCCACAGTTTCCGAGACACCAGCACCTCGACCTCTTTCCTTCTCAGTTTCGGAGATACCAGCATACCGACCTCTTTTCTTCTCAGTTTCGGAGATACCAGCACCTCGACCTCTTTCCTTCTCAGTTTCGGAGACACCAGCATACCGACCTCTTTCTTTCTCAGTTTCGGAGACACCAGAACCACGACCTCTTTCCATCTCAGTTTCCGAGACACCAGCACCTCGACCTCTGTCCACAGTTTCCGAGACAGAAGCATCATGACCTCTGTCCACAGTTTCCGAGATGCCAGCATCCTGACCTCTTTCTTTCTCAGTTTCAGAGACACCAGCACCCCGACTTCTTTCCTTTTCAGTTTCGGAGACACCAGCATACCGACCTCTTTCCTCCTCAGTTTCGGAACCACGAGCGCCCCGACCTCTTTCCTCCTCAGTTTCGGAGACACCAGTACCCCGACCTCTTTCCTTCTCAGTTTCGGAGACACCAGCATCCTGACCTCTTTCCTCCTCAGTTTCGGAGACACCAGCATACCGACCTCTTTCCTTCTCAGTTTCGGAGACACCAGCACCCCGACCTCTGTCCATCTCAATATCCGAGACACCTTTATTCCTGCCGCAGATGGCACCAGGCTGTAGTAGCTTTATATCATCTCTTACAGGTGTGGCATTCCTTCTCTCTCCACTCCTATTTTGTCTTTGTCTGTCACCAAAACACCGTCGCATCTCTTTCTGAAACCAAAAGATGGTATTCTGAAACGTTTTGCACCAATGATCTGCACTGTAATCTCGAATATTTCAGTTGTTTCTATATTCTAACATTCTGCATCTTCTATTCCCGTCTTCATCCTAAACCCCAATCGAGTGGTATCTGCTGTGTTGAAGAAGTATAGGCAAATACGGTACAATAACCAACTGAGTGAGTGGGTGAATTTTAGCATTTCAGTCAGCAAACTCCAGTACAACCTCCACGAAATCCAGACCAGATAAACCGGTGATAGGAACACGATAATGCGCCATCAGTCTAACACCCCTATCATCGCCGTGTCATCGAACGTTTATTGTATCAAAGCCATAGGCCCATAAACATGAAGTGCATATGCGTCAGTATTTTCACAAAAGATTCACATTTCATTTGTGCTCTTGAAGAAATATTTGAAGCATAACATAACAAATCTTAAATCTTGATAGTTTGTGGTTACCCTTGAGCAAATACACTGTTATACTGAAGGTTAAATTAAATGTTTACTTGGTATGTATTGCTGTCGAACGTTATTTAAGGATGGACATGGAAGGTGAAATGGTACAGATCTTCAAGATTGTTTAACTTACATGTACATACTATTTCAGACTTTGCAAGTTTATGATGTCTCCCTGTATCAATATTAAAAATTTAGCCTTGTACATCCTCGAGCACGAGCAAGGTCGTTTGCAAATGTACACAAGGTCGAATCTATTACATATTTCCCTGCTTCAATGCTAATCTTGAAATGTGCATAGTATTCATGTCTAGTGCTATGTGCTAATATATTTCTCCATTCCTGGGTGTACGTATATATTAATCTGGTTTGAAAAATGTTAAGCTAGCTATACATCCAACGTCTGAGTGGACCCAAATATGACCAAGACCTGAACTAAATAAAATATGTCTAACATTACTTGCTCAGTTCAGTCTACGTACTGAATCAACTGAATAGAGATTAACCAACGTTCCGTAGCCTTATCAGCGCTCCGTGACACCTTCAGTGGAGTACATTACACAACAGGTACACGGCGTTTTCACTCAGTCTCAGTCAGACATAACACAAAGACGTGTATACCTATACCAATGAATTGTACAGCAATCATTGTGACTCACCCAGCAAACACAAATTACTGAAAAATACAACACATCTGTTTGGCACGTTGCCAGACATGTCGGTGACTACCTGCAAATAGTGTTGTGTGTGTTCGTGCACAGAAATTAATAGCTGCAGTCGGTGCATTATAGCAATATAACACCGGCGTTCAATGTCCTGCGTGCTTAAAGTCTGAAGTACACGTAGATGGTACATAGATATAGAGTATACGTTATAGGTATTATAAAGCTATAATGCAGTTCCAACGTCAACTCAAACATCTCTCCCTCGTTCCATCGTACCTTCGGAATTCCAGTGTATTTTCACACATTTGTATTTTCAGAAACAGCAACATCGTTTTATTCAATATTCAGTCAGTATGTACATGATATACAAGTGGATAATATACTTCCGTATTTTCAATAAAATGGATTCGAGGTCCTATGACGCATATGATTCCGCGAATAGCCTCTGAAAAGTTTCCTTTTTTCGCTTTCGCTCTTTAGTGTCGTGTTACTGATCCAATGTTTTTACTGTAAATAGGAAGGAGACAACCCGTCCATAATCATAATGGACGACAAAATCTGATTGTCTTGTACGATTCCGACCGAACCTCTGAAAAAGCCCACAATCCCATGTCAATGCATGCAACAAACATGGCCGACCTACCAGTCTATTGTAAATGCATGTAGGACCACGTCCTTTACAGTGCTTCTAAACAATGTTTTAACGAAATACACCCATCATCGATTTACACACATTCTTCTATGTCCGTCAGTGGGCAAAAATGTTTTGTGAAATATTGATACTAACCTTATTTGGACTTGAAAGTATATGCGACTGCTAGCATAGAATTGTCACCAGACCTATGACGTGATCATATGCACCGCGCATGCGCAGGGCGAGCTCTGTTGCTGACTGTTATGCAATACTACTAGACTTACGCTTTGTCTCTGAAAATACATAATTTTGATAGAAATACCTTCCAAGCTCAGGGGCAATACATCGAGTTTACTTCTTTGCGTAATTTGATAGACCTCCATACACAAATACTTGCTTGGTGGTTAAGGTGGAGTTTAATAACATAAGTAAACACGTCGCTGAGGTGAAATATATCACACAGCCCCAAGACTGACCTAAAATACTATAAACACCACAGGCACCATAATCATGGCATGTCTCAAAATAATAACAGAGCTGTGAGTCAAAAGCAAAAAAACATATAAAATATTGAAGTTGTTTAGGCAGAACAGTGTGTCATGAGGCTGAGTATTATTATATCTAACTACAAAAAAACGAGGGCAGGGACGGAGGGAGGGTGATTAAGAAAATTAAAAGATGCTTGGAATAAAAAAGAAAGCCGCACATGCATGACAGGAAAGGAGAGGACGCATGCGTGGTAGGGAACAAGACAGACAGTTCCGGTTTATATGCAAATTAGACATCATGACACATGATTTTGCAATTTGCTAGACCTCCATACACACAATTAAGAAGATAACAAAGACTTGTTTGGTTGTTAAGGTGGAGTTTAATAGTTTAATAAGATAGGTAAACATGTCGCTGAGGTGAAATATATCACACAGACCAAGACTGGCCTAAAATACTATAAACACCACAGACACCAAGGCAAAGTCCGCCAAACAAGAGAGTGAATAAAAAAACAAAAAACTGAACAGTAAAAATGTCTACAAAACATCACTTCACCACTTGTGATATTAACCATATAACTGTAAGCAGAAACTAACATTGAAGGGGAAACTAGATTGTAGACTAAGGAAATCTCCACCGACAGATCCCAAAAGGTGACATACTTGAAATATCGAGCACCATTCTGTCATTATATCCATTTCTCAAAACAGCCTGAAAAGTAAAAATGTGAAACATAACATCTAAACCAAAATGAAGCCATGTTATAAATATAAGTTCAAACAGCTACGCAGATCCATCATTACAAGAAAAAACATTTTCTGATGAGCAGTCGTTAAAAATTAAATTAAGAGGCTTTTGACATTCAGCCTGAAAGAAAACCAAGGAAATACAAAAACTGGAAATGTGTGAATATAGATGTGACAAGTTAAGAATACAAATTCGAGTGACGACATGGGAAGGTACTGTACACTGACCCAGCGTTCGAAATAATCCCCGGCCCGGAGGCCCAGCGCCAGTTATTATTGTATCAGGCCGGAAGTTTCAAATATGTACAGGCCCTTGTGGCCTTCAGTAAATATGTCATTTTGTTTTTCAACTGGAAATTTTCCAATAATTGTTCTCTTTATTAACGTTCGTGAATCCTCCATAATCCACCATGTTACGATAACTTACAGTTTCACTTCCTGGCTTTGTGCATAGAAATGTCAACATCAGCCTTTAACAAATAAAAACCTCTCTCTGCTCCATAGGCTTCGCAAACTGATTTTGTAGAAACAGTGTGAAAAAGTGTACAGTGTAGTATAGTTTGATTTTATTGATTTGACTTTAACAAAATGGGCCTGGAGATTTCACCCTGGGCCTGGAGATTTTATAAGTTGCAGGCGGCAGCAGGCCATGAAGGCCGCCGGGAAAATTTAAGCACCGCAAACACTGCATTCACCAAAGTATTTAAATGTTTTTAAATGTTTTTGCCATTCTGCCAGAAACTCGGGACAGAATGAGTGGTGAGAGTTTGATATAGCCCTTTTTAGACGACGATGGCCAAAGGCCGATTGCACAAAAGCCACTGTCACTTGAGCCTGTAGCTGCAGCCAGCAAAGCAACACCCTTTCTCAAGCTGTGGAACGAGTATGATTGAGAGTCAAGGCCACATTTGTGTAGAAGGCTGCTAACCTTTTGATCCAATTGCTGTCGAGACCAAGGACATAGCTGCCCCCTGTAGCACTGAACGAAGGCTGGATCAGAAGGTCTGGCTGGTATGGCGTTCACCATACACCAATAGGCACGCACAGGGCAGCATAATGAATGAGGCATTCTTTGTATAGGCACATAATTCACTGATCTACGTGACTCTAGAGATTTAGTCCATTAATCCGAATGGTCAATCCTGACACACCCAAAGAAATGCCATCTCTTGGAAACTGTTTGGAATGGTCAACAAGCTTCCAGTTGATTTCCAGAGCAAAAAATGCAAGTAAAATTATCGCCTATAAGGATAAACCTTCATTGTTGTGATGATCAATATGATAGAACATGGCTTCCAAGTGCCAAGGCCATACAGGTAGGCGAGATTGTTTAAGTTGTACATACGCTTTCAGACTTTGCAATTTTATGTCTGAATATCAATATTTAGCCTTGTACTTACAGCTCGAGAAGTCGGTTGCAAATGTACACAAGATTAAATCTATTACATATTTCTCGGCTTCAAGGCTATTCATAATGTGCTAGATGCAAATATATTTGTCCATTCTTGGGTGTACGTATATTTTAATCTGGTTTGAAAAATGCTAAGAAAGCTAGGTATACATCCGGCGTCTTGGTAGACCAAAACATGTCCAGGACCTGGACTAAATAAAATATGTGTAACATTTACTTGCTCAGTTCAGTCTACCTACTGAACCAACTGAACCAAATTAACTAACGTTATCCGCGCCATGTGACACCATCAGTAAAATACATTACATCAGGTAAACGGCGTTTTCACTCAGTCTCAATCAGAGATAACACAAAGACGTGTATACCTATACCAATGAATTGTACAGCAATCACACTAACTCACTGTGGAAACAAAACACAGTGGCCCCTCAGTGGCCCCTCAGTTTTCACGCCTTGTTAACAACCCTTCCCAGAGTGGCCCCTGAACACTTCAGTATTAGGAAGGTGACAAGCTGATTGTCTTGTACGGTTCCGTCTGATCTCTGAAACAGTGCACAATCCCATGTTTCTGCATGCAACAAACATGGCCGACTTTCCACTCTATTGTAAATGCATGTAGGATAACGGCCTTTACTGTGCTTCAAATCAATGTTTAACGAAACACACACATAAACGATTTACACACATTGTTAGTCGTTAGTAGTAAAAAATACGCTATGAAATATTGGTACTTACCTTATTTGAGACTTGAAAGTATACGCGATTGTAAGCATAGAATTGCCACCAGATCTATGACGTGACCATTTGCAAAGCGCATGTGTAAAGTTGTTTTGTTGCTGACGGTGTGTTATACAAAACTACTAGACTGAAAAGACATAATTTGGATAGAAATAACTTCTAAACTCAGGGGCAATACATCGAGTCTACTTCTTTGTGTTATTAAAAACTGCACCAACTCTTCGTAAACTTTGATAAAATATCTATGTCACCTTTGCTCATCCCTGGGAAACTTGTATGATCCAGGGCTGTGAGACAGGCTTCAATAACTCATACAAGGTCACTTGGACGTTATCACATACAGACTCGTCTAACCTATGCTGGCACCATTTTGAACACCTATTTTGCATTCCTGTCTCCTCCTCATGCAATACTTGTATCTAAGCAACAGTATTCCATCCCTGTCCTGAGTTTCGTCCATGAAACAGTACCAACATTATTGCAAGATTTCCAGTTGCACGTGTAGCTATTGCCTTTCCACGATTGTGTTTCGGTAACCCTATTTCGTGTTAAAATCCAAAATATGCTAAATTTAATGTTTTACAGATAATTGTTATGTTTTCAGCAGCCTGAGGACTAGAATTCAAGCGAGACATTTCAAAAGCAGAAGTGAGCATATTTATCATGCTTTTCCTGAATCTTGGTCATCACATTGCTGACAAAAGGGACAGAAAATGACAAAAAATAAATTCGGTGGCCTTATCAAAAAGGACAAAATGAGGCACTGCAGGCAGGTTAGGTTCGTACTCAGCTCAGAGCCCTTGCCCCTTTTACATGCAGCCCAGACAGCGAATTATATCTCCCAGGAACTTTCCCAGCAAGAACTTTCCGGAGAATGTGTAGATTCCTGCAGAGTGTCAGAAGGGCTGTGGTCCTGGCAGTAAACACGGGTTCTCAGCCAATGTCAGTCAGCAGATTGAGAGGTACTGGGCACCAAAACAATGGTGAGTCGAACAACTTAATTCTTCGGATGCGTGACTTTTGAAGAAGTCGGCAGGGTTGTTCTTCTCCTCAACACACTGCACAAAACCGAAGTGCGAGTTGATATGACATCTATCGCATACTGTTCAGACCTCACAATGACACACGCATACATTATTGATGTTACAGGCGTGGCAGGCATTGATAGCCTACTGGCAACCCGACAGGTTTTGTCACTCTGTCATCTAAAGGAAGTTTTGCTGAAGCGTAATATACTTCCTCGTACACAAATAGTTGAGCAGAGTTGAGATACCCGTATTCCAGGCTGGTGTGGGTAGATATACTGCTGTGACATCATGGCGGACACTACACTTATCTTCGTCTTGTGTGCCCTTGCACTTCTGAGCGCTGCCGCTGAATCTAATAATGGTAAGTTGGAACTTCAGTACGTTATGTCTCTGGGCTGTGTTGTAAGTAGCAGTAGAACTTTTGTAGATACTCCATGTACCATGGATCCTCGGTACCCAAAGCTCGTCAGGTGAATATGTGACAAGTCTTGACCTGCTTTGCCCACATCCCACGTTTCTAGGAGGTAGTGATACAGATGCAACATTGCTCTGTGTGTCGGGAATCACTGTCACTGTATATTTAGGACCACTTTATCTAGTTAACCTGCATCCAGCATGGCGCAGCATTTATGCCATCCGATCTGTCCATCCTTCCATCGGTTCCTGGCATATATTTGTTGGATACAACACATAATTTGGAATGTAACAATATGACACAATTCAGGTTAAAGCAAGGGAGTGTAATATAATAAGGAACTCTATATAATTGTTGTAAATATACAATCGCAAAGACGTAGCTCGAGACAAACAAGTCGTGTTTCCCACTTGCGCATTAAATTACTTAACTTCCTTCATAAAGCCCTAACATGAACCCAGTCAAAACCTACATCCACAATGCCACATAACCCACTTATCATAGCCTACACTGCGAATCTATCATACGGAAATATTATGACTCTCAAATTGAATCCATACTTCCTTATGTTAATCAGGAGGGACTGTTTGTTATCAAACACACTGTACAGTCCTTTTGTCACTCTGAATATATATGTATGTATATCAATATATTTGTTTTGATAGAGCCAGCCACACCAGAATTATCTCCGTGGTATTATTTACACAGTGAATGTATATACTACAGGTACAGTATAGGCTGGTTCGCATGTGGTTTTTGACGAAAATGTGATGATAGGGACCTACGCAGCCAGCCCAAGATATACGAACTTAGCCTTGTACTTATATCTGAGGTTAATATCCAGGTCGCTTATTACGGCGAAACAACTAAATGCCCCAAAGGGCGTCGATTTAAGAATTATAATAGTTATTTCTTCATTTTCAGCGACAGAAAAGATAATGTTTATCACAGACAGTGGTGCACGTTTAGAAGTCAACGGGAGCGTGTACCGATGCACCCTGGATGGCAGGTCCAGCTGCAGTGTTCTCCCGATCCACACCCCCAACCCCAGATGCCCTGTATACGACCCGGTAGAGGACTACGTCTACTGGTCCGACTATGCTCTCATGTCTGTTTGTAGGGTCAAGTCTTCAGGAGAAGACTACGAAACGTGGGTGAACGTCTCCAGAGGTAAGGATGTAAAGATATTTGATAATTACGAACTTAAAACACGTACCCACCAAAGAAGCCATCTTAATTTATTGAGGTAAACACTGTGATGTTGAGAGAGATCACCCTTCTGTTCAGCAGATGTGTGTATCGTTTTTGTGATTGTATTTAAAGAAGTACTATTTTGGTTCAACTTTTTAGGTTTATATGGAATGGCCCTTGATCCCGAACTAAGGGCAATCTTTGTGTTCGACCTTAAAGATGATGATAATAGCTCCTTGTGGAAGATAAACATGGACACAAAGATCCTGACAAAGGTTCCGACTGAAAATTCACTTGTATGGGGAATCGCTATCGATACTCGGAACAAGTAAGAATTAAAGTCAACTAAAATTAAAATAAAAGATTCAAGTTAAAGCCGTGTAAATTAGGTATGCCAACAATGATTTCACAACCGGCGAAAAGCAAACTGTTGAAATACTGTTTTACATTGCAGGAAGTTGTTTCTAGCATTTACCGCAAAAATCACAATGATGAACTACGACGGGAGTGACTATGTCACCCTACTAAACAAAAAGAATGGCGACCATTTTGGTATGATGTTTGACGTGGAAGGTAAGTACACACGTTTTGCTGTTTAAGCGGTTACTTATTCAACCTTGCCCAGAATCCTTATCTTTCAACATCTGTGGATTTGAACATAAAAGACAATTAGAGAGTCACATTTTTTAGAATAAATCTTAAATATCTCTAGGAAATCACTCCGTCAATGAAGCTGATTTGTCACTCTTGTTTTTTACCAAAATAAAAAATCATAATAACTCGAGCTGGTAACCTTTTCGATGTTTTGTTGGGTTCATTTTTCCTTTTAAAGATATTATCTAAAATAATATACAGATGGCTTTACAAAGTAGAGAATGGGTAGCGACACATAACCGTGTTTTGGACTCGATCTATCCATTACTACAATAAGGTTTAGTTTAAAAGGTCCCATCCTCAGTGCAAGACCAAGAAATATACTAGCCACATAAAGAAACTGTGCACACAGAAAATTCCTTCAGAATTGGAATACAACACAGAAAAGACGACATCATGTAGACACTTTATAAGCTGAAGTATCGGGCTACAACAACATGTCAAAAGAACATGAACAATACCCGTAACGATGACGTCAGAAGTTCAAAGTTGAGTAGGGGGTCACACGACGAAGTCTCAAAGTCAATAACGGGTATGACCACCATGCGCGTGAAGCACATCAGTGCATCGACGACGCATATAGGCTACTGCAAATGATCATTGAAGGCCTGGGGAATGGTTTGGGAAGTGGTCACTGCCGTCTGGAACCTGTGTCCGTCTGGAATCCATCTGTCCTGTCTTGGCGTCGTTACTCGGGGACGCCCAAAACGTGGGTGGTCGGCGACGTCATTACTGTTTCCATAACAACTGACCAATGCAGATATCGTGTTACGATGGCATTGGAAATGTGCTGCCACCTGTTGTTGGCTCATGCCTGCTCGAACCATTCCAATGGTTTCGTGACGTTGAGCAGATGTTAATTTTGGCATGATGTGCATATGAATTCTCATGTGAATTTGTGAACGTTTGAATGACCAAAGATCAAGCTTTCGACAGTGACAGCAATTTCTGAGTTTCACATGTTGTGTGCAGCTGCACAGGCTGCACGTGCAGTAACACATTGTAACTCCATAGGCCACTATCAATGACGTCACATCGCCTGGCACCTGCATGAGGGTTTGATTGTCTCCAATACTTGCTATGTTCACACCTTTATTTATGTATAAAGACACTGTCTGTCTATCTTTATATTTTCCGTGTGCACAGTTTCTTTATGTGGCCAGTATACAAAACGTCTCCCAGGCTTCCAAAGATGTCGTTTTTCTGACGAAAGACTTACTGGTCCTTATTTAGCTGGAATAATACTGGACAAGTGATTTAGGTTTATTGCAATTTATCAATTCAAGTATGGCAGCTGTCTCAGATACGAACACGGCGTCTTCTGCCGCAGGTCACAGATTGTACTACGCCGACACTTCGGCGCGCACTTTGGGATCCCTGGACTTGGAGACGAACGTTACCACTGTGTACCGTAACGACACTTTATATCTGTCTGTTCATGAGTTCGAAGGTGCACTGTATGCTGGGCCTTTTGGAGACAGGTAAATGTTACATGGAGGCTCATATGTAATATTCATTAGGTTGTATGCATACACAGTATTGAAATGCGTATGCATGTTTCTGGGTGTGAGTGTGCGCGCTTGCCATTAAACAATTACGGTATATAATTTTCAGTCCCAACAATAAACATGAAGACTATTTACTGCCACTTAACAATAAATCAGCTGTTTTGCGTCACTGAAGAAAAATTAAATTATCATTCATTTACGGAATACCAATTGCATTATAAATATGTACACGTTCAGAACGATATTGTAACTCACCTTTCGTCTACAAGACAAAATATTGCCATGAACTGACTATTGAATTTCCTTTCAGCGGGGCAGTAGATGTACTTCCTGGAGGCTGTGGGCCACGCTCCTATGTGTACTTTAACACATCCATTCTTGGGGGCATACGTGCTACTGTCTTCAGGATATATGGTAATGATATATTAGGTAGACTCAAGTAAAGTGTATATTGTACATTAGTACATTATTAAGACATTAGTACATATCTTTTGATCTGCTGCGGGCATACGTTGACAACTGAAACATTGATTGTGGATTTGCTGCAGATTAAGACGTGAATCTCTGTCACACAGTGTTAATGGGTTGTGTCTGTGTATCGTTCAACAGGCTGGCAATCTGGGTGGTATGGTCGTCTGTGTATCTCTGTCACACAGTGTTAACGTACTGTATCTGTGTATCGTTCAACAGGCTGGCAATCTGGGTGGTATGGTCGGCTGTGCATCTCTGTCATACAGTGTTAACGTGCTGTATCTGTGTATCGTTCAACAGGCTGTCCCTCTGGGTGGTATGGTCGGATGTGCACCCGGGAAGTGGGAAATGCTTCAATGGAAGTGCTTGTGACAACGTCGATGGCCATTGTGCAGATGGGTGTGACACTGGCTGGATTGGCGACACGTGCACTACTGGTGTGTATGAAGGAGTTATAATAAATAATAGTACTGATTATAATAAACTTAATTCCAACCATTTTTTCAGAAGCTCTCGGACAAAGGCACTGTAAAAACGCTGTGTTATTAGCATTAGCTGTTCGAGTTAGCGTCCACTTGAACATGGGTGTTGGTTGCAATGTGTGATGTGTACGGTACTCAAATCACAACTGCACAGTTTGTGTTAAACTGTAGAGTTACGACAGAAGTCTGTGTTAAAGTACAGAATGACGACGGCATCATCTGTTAAACTAAAGAGACACGACAGAAGTCCATCCGAAACAAGTACGTCACGACTGTGGTCTGAGTAACACTATAGAGTTACGACACTGATCTGTACAAAACTATAGACTGAACACAGTGAACAGTATCAAGCTACAGAATCACGACAGTGATGTCCTATTAACTACAGAGTTGTGACGGTTTTCTATGTTCAGCTAAAGATTTACGACAATAGTTTTTGTTGAGTTGCTCTCTTATCTTGAACAAAGATAATATCGTAGTCTGACGTTCAAATTACCTGATATATAATTCAGGCTAAGGTGGTGAGCGTCTTTAGTATGACTGAGACATCGCCATGCTTTACCCCAATGATTGGTCGGGCCATCAGTGTTAGGTTAAAGTTGGGTGCACGTGATGCTGTCCTTAATGGTCTCAACGCACATGTGGGAGTTATTTCGGTTTTTCTACCTTCCCATAATGCATCCGGGTGCCTACCTGTCCACTGGGTCCACTTAGTACCTAAACGATATGAATATGAATTCAGTGTGTTAACTATGGGTAATCAATTCGTCACGCATGGCGTATTTTTTTAAAGTATGTCCAAATGGTACCTACGGTGAGCGCTGCCGGAAGCTGTGTGACCAATGTGTTGGCGGCGCCCCCTGTCATTCCGCTAACGGCACGTGTCAAGCCGGAGACGTGGTACAAGAATTATACCATGAAGGTATAAACAATGAAGCTAGTTATAACGAAGATGCTTTTATTACACGGTTCCGTCAGCGTTGCTGGGTTCTATGTACCTGCCAGGCTGGAACAAACCTGACTTAAACACATCGCAGGTTGTTGATTATACAGTGGACTGTTTAATGTGTATGTTATTATAAAAAAACAAATGTCGTCCGCAGCACAGCTCCAGCCATATCTCCTATTACAGCCCAAAAGGATAGAACTATAAAAATGCATTTATCTCTTGTATATGACAATTATAACATGGCAGCATATTTCCTAAATGATTGACTGCTGTCTGTTCTGTTACGACGTGACGTCATAATGAGCACGTGCCATTTGTAAATAAATAACCTCCACTTTCAAGCAGGCGCTGGACGTATTCTGCAGGGTGCCGTTGTTAAAACAACCTTAGCGCCACGCTAGTCTTAAGTCTATGTTATTGGAGTGCTAGTGACGATCACCTTAGCGCTAAGATCGCTTCATACAACGGGATCCAGTTTCTCAAGTGTTGTAACTTGGTCCAGCAAGAGCCTTTCGGATTTGAATTTGCACTTTCGTCGGAATCGTGGCTCGTTTGTTCTACATTGCATTGTTATTGATTGATTCATACTTACTAAGTTGTTAGGTACGTTCAGTTAATGCTTTGAACAGTAATTGGGTTAATCATGCCAGCTTACAGGAAACTCCACAACTGTGGTGAAGTTGGCATCGGTGTTGTCTTGAAATAATAATAATGATAATAATGGCTATTCATGAAGCGCTTTAATTAATGCTGCCTGCGAGGAGCTAGAAGTCTGACAGTCATCTGACTTATCCCGCCGGGTACCCATTTACCACGTGTGTCACGAATGCTTTGTTGTGGGTCAGGACGGAAGTCATAGAAACTCTCAGGTGGTCAAGCTGCCGAACACCGTCAACATTGACTCTCCGTGACCAACGTTTTGATTTGTGACCTGGGCTGTATGCACACGACCACACCACCTCATGGTTTTGGGGTTGTTAATATGTCTACCTGCCATGTTGTACTGCAGATTGGAACCTTGTTGTCTGGGCGCTGGTGTCTGTATGTGTCTTTCTGGGATTGGTTGTGGTGGTTCTCGTGATCCTCCTGGTCAGATGTAGAAGGTAACCATAGAAACCAATATTCTTTTATAAAGATTAGAACATGGGGACCCACAAGAAAGAGGAGTCAAGTATTTCATTCAGTTAAAACCCGCCATGACATTTCTGCAATATTGCTAAACGCGGCGTAAAAGCCAACTCACTCACTCCTTCAGTTAAAATTCACTCATTGTTCAAAATAAAAATTCAGATTAATATATATACATATATATATTATTGTCACTGTGGTTTTCAAATTAGTAGACATTAAAATGAGGATGAAATAAAGTTTGACATAGAATTGAATTATCTTCATAAATCGAATATTTGCTTGCGTACACGTCAGCAAATAATACGAGTTAACATGTTAACAACTTGTTTACAGAATGGTGATGACGGACAAGCAGAAGAAGACAGGCGTTACTGCTGGTGCCGTGAGAAACCCCACCTACCAGGATGACACCGGAGATGCAGGAGATGAAATAACAAGTGTGACCCAGCCGGATCACGTGTACGAGAAGATGCGCCGTGTGCTGCCCCCTGTGTATGAGACGCTAAATGCCTAAGGGGTCATGATATTTGTGCCATGCCCCTGTATGAGACGCTGCACGTCTAGGGGGTCATGGTATTTGTGTCATCCCCCTGTATGAGACGCTGCATGTCTAGAGGGTCATGGTATTTGTGTCATCCCCCTGTATGAGACGCTGCATGTCTAGGGGGTCATGGTATTTGTGTCATCCCCCTGTACGAGACGCTGCATGTCTAGAGGGTCATGGTATTTGTGTCATTCCCCCGTATGAGACGCTGGATGTCTAGGGGTCATGGTATTTGTGTCATTCCCCTGTATGAGACGCTACATGTCTAGGGGGTCATGGTATTTGTGCCATCCCCTTGTATTAGACGCTGGATGTCTAGGGGTCTATGTTCCATCCGCGGTGTGAGACGTTACATCTAAAAGAGGTCATATTCATTGATAGTCTGTGTATTGTCGGTCGGTATGAGTCATTACAAATTAAGAGATGAATAGTTTTTTGGAATATATGTATTGTCGCCATTCAAATATATATATTAAACCGATTTGATTTGTTAATATATTGTAACATGTGTCAGTTGTTTGTCTTGCACATATATTTTAAAATATTATAGCTATTTGGTATACAATTTACTTTGCTATACTTTTAAACCATTGCTTTGAACATATACCTTAATATGTAATAAAGACATTAGGGTTGAATATTTACCTTACTATGTAATCCAGCCATTTGGTGTGAACATTTACGTTTGGTTTGAACATTTCTTTTGATGTGTAATGTAACCATTTAGTTTGAACATTAATTTTGGTGCTTATCATAGTTCTTTAATAAATAGTGCAGCTATTTGCGTTGAACATTTACATTCATATCTACAGGTAGGCTATTCAGTTGAAACATGTATTTTGGTATGGGAATGTATTTTTGTTGCTTATAATGTCACATTAATTAACGTTTAGTCATTATGGGTCACAAAAGTTTGAGGTGCTGAATGTTGGTGTGACCTCCCATCTTAAACTTGGACTATGTAATTTCACCTGATGAGAGTGCGCTGAGGAGTTGCCTCCGTTTGTTTGTTTTGCTTCTGGTTGGATTGTGGAAGCTGTGAGAAGATCGTAGCGTTGCATGTTTTTTGCTGGAAAAACTGTATAATTGTTATGTAAGGAATGGTTGTTGAGATGTATGGGGGACGACTTTGGATTTACGATCATCTGTTAGCTAACATCGACGTTTCAAGAGGCCTTTGCATTGAACTTTACATTGAACTTTCAACAGCTGTCAACGGTCTTCAATCAGTACATCTGTTTTTACTGGGAACATGAAGACTTGGTGAGTTAATATTTTAGATTTGTGACCCAATATATTGGATTTGTGACTGTCATTCATTGTAACCTTGCTTATTCAATACATAATTGAATATTGTAGACTTGACTGTGTTATATTTCACTGGTTATAAGGAGCCACATAAGCCTTTTATCTCAGTAATCTCTAAACCGTAACAAAAAAGATTAGCATATATTCCCCAAGAGACAGTTATATACGTTTGTGTGTTTGTGCGTGCGTGCGTGCGTGTGTGTGTGTGTGTGTGTGTGTGTAATCCTAAAAAGACATGCTCATGATGTAGTCAGAATCTTACAGTCCACTCTGCGTTTAGCAAAGATTTCTGAAAGATGTGGATAGTGTTTTGTGGCTTATATGTATGATGTGTTCTTATTTTCATAAAACCTACTTTGAACCGAACCATCTCTCATATCGATAATTTGAAATTCAATCTCGCTAGTATCGTCTTTATGTAATAAACGTTTCTTCTATCCATCTTTCTTGATTATCTGTTTAAAAGATATATATCTGGTACAGATCAGCCTTATTCGATCTCCACCTTAATACTTCAGGTACTCTTGGGTAAGTCTTTACATGACTCAACCTTACATCTGAAATGTTTCGATCATGTGTTGTGGTTTCATTCTTCTTACTGATCCCCCCGTGAAGATCCGGGTTAGAATTGTTCTTCAGTAACCCAAACTTGTCATAAGAGGCGAATAACGGGATCGGGTGGTCAGGCTCGCTGGCTTGGTTACCACATGTCATCGGTTCCCAGTTGCATAGATCGATGCTCATGCAGTTGATCACGGGATTGTCAGGTCCAGATTCTATTTACAGACCGCCACCATATAGCTGGAATATTGCTGAGTGCGGCGTAAAACTCACTCCCTCACTCAGTATCTGTGAGATGTGTACTGATCGTAGACGTCGTGAAGAAAGACTGAAGTAGTTGACGCCATCTGTTTCCCCTGCGTTGACACATGTGAGGCAAGTCCGCGAGGGTGAGTTTCTCAGGGAATAATTTAAGCCTGCTCCCCACTGAAAGTGACTTGGTCCCACGTTCTCTGCGCCCATGCTCTATACGTCCATGTAGACAAGTCTTTCGTGTATTGACATTTCTCGGAGTGACTGCATTGCTCTCAGTTTTACAGAAAGGCAGTCTATTTATAGCACCTACTTTCTCTGGTTGATTGCCCTACAAATTGAAACACACTTGGTCTTGTATTAGTAACTGCACATGACCTTGTTAGCATAAAGTCAGTCCTTCATTCTCCCTCTCCCCCTATTCACTCCTATTCACTTGGCTTGAGATGCTAATTCTTATATTTCATTCTCCAGTTCAAATATTTAACGGGACAAAGGGATGAAGCTGTTAAAATGTCAATGTCGCGATTATGTTTCTCCGTATCATTAATGATATCATGTACGAATGCTGTACCCTTTCAATGTCATTGTTGGAAAATAATATACTAACCATCAATTTTGATTTCATTATTATACCAGACAGACTTGCTCGCCGTATCTTCATCAGAAGGTAAAACATCATCTCAGGTACATTGACCTTCATAACAAAACCTCCTTCCAAATGTTATTATTAATCTTTAGAATATTGTGCAATATACGCTTCTCCAGCCAGGTAAATGTAGGCATTAAGTACGAGTTTATAAATGATATGATGTGGAATTCCCCCAAATTCATCTGTTAATCCTGCTTACTTTCAGTGCAATAACCTCTAGAACAGTAATGCTACCATATTTTGGATGTTATGAAATGATTGTCCTTTGACTTAATCGGGATAATATGTCTTGAAGTGACAGCTGTTTGACTACAATTCCGTCATCTTAATTAATGTCACCATATTTTGCTTGTCATTATTGTCCTTTTGAAGATCTCTTGAAGTGAAAGGTTCTGTGTATCTCTGCGCATGTGTGCTGCCCTTTGACATGGATGCGTTCAGTTTTTGATATGAAAACCGCTCCGAAGTTAACTTAAATTCACACAATTTACTTATAGTATGTCACTTCCTAGACATACGTTAACCAACGTATATATGATGTTTCCATCGAATAGGCGTCTCTTTCCTGTGTTGTAGTAAGCTACGTATTGAGCTGGTCTTATTTTCACAAGAATTACTCTGTTCTATGGATGTAGTTCAGAAATGGGTAAAACTTTAAACTACTTCGAACGATGTTACGTCGATAAACAATTAGCAAGCTTGCCATTTAATATTTCAGCATTTAAATTCCCTAAAGGTTGGAAAGTTTCTTTCATGGATTTTGCCATTAACTGTGGCTTTAACAACTGGTACCACATTCTGATTAATGGTTGGATCATGTGTGCCCGACCACCCAAACCCGTCACCTTCCTGTTACGACAAACATGAGTTGCTGAAGACCAGATTTAATCCTGGTCTTTGAACATCTATACAAATGTACGATGGTTCATAACTACCGTTAGGGCCAGATCTACCATTTAATGGCGCAGCACACTTTGGAATGTCATCCTCTTACTAATTAACAGTAACATGGATGCTTCCTTTCCAGGTAAGAAGGCGTCTTCTTCACCCCTTTCTTGTGTCAGGTGGCCATCATGGAGGTTGGGTAGGTATAGAGGCTAGATGACCTATCTGATACTGTACCACATACATCATGGAGGTTGGGTAGGTATAGAGGCTAGATGACCTATCTAATACTGTACCACATATATCATGGAGGTTGGGTAGGTATAGAGGCTAGATGACCTATCTGATACTGTACCACATATATCATGGAGGCTGGGTAGGTATAGAGGCTAGATGACCTATCTGATATTGTACCACATATATCATGCAGGCAGGGTAGGTATAGAGGCTAGATGACCTATCTGATACTGTACCACATATATCATGGAGGTTGGGTAGGTATAGAGGCTAGATGACCTATCTGATACTGTACCACATATATCATGGAGGCTGGGTAGGTATAGAGGCTAGATGACCTATCTGATACTGTATCACATATACAATGGAGGCTGGGTAGGTATAGAGGCTAGATGACCTATCTGATACTGTACAACATATATCATGGAGGCTGGGTAGGTATAGAGGCTAGATGACCTATCTGATGCTGTACCACATATATCATGGGATCCACTGCCTATATCGATGATCATCATAGATGTTAGTCACAGTTTGGTGGAAACTGAGTATTAAACAGCAAATAAGGGAAAGGATGCCCACTGCTCTACCGGAAGGTAGTGAAGGTGAAGGTCACACACGGTTAGGTCCCGTCAGTCCGACCTTTGGATGGGCGTAAAAACTGGTCGGTTTGCAGGGATGTATCTTTAAGATCGACAGGTTCTAGACAATGGGCAGTCAATGTTTTTACAACGGAAGGGTTAATGCTAAAATGTTCACCGGAAAATAAGTGGACAAGATTCACGCTGTAAAATGCCATTTTTATTTAAACATTCATTGAGACGGTAATTTCTATTGTCTACATAATAAATAATTCACATTCATATAACATAACGACCGCCTCCGTGGTGTAGTGGTTAGAGTATCCGCCCGGAGAGCGGAAGGTCGCGGGTTCCATCCCCGACCGAGTCATACCAAAAGACGTTAAAATATGGTACTTGTCGGTCCCTGCCTGGCGCTCGGCATTAATGGGTACAACAAAGTCTGGTCGGCTCGGAGTTAGTATAATGTGGGGTATTCATGTTTCACTGCGGTATGGTATCTCAGTGGGCTAGCACTATAAAAAGCCAGCTAAAGTCTGAGCTAGTACAAGCAGCCACACATACATATACACACGCATGCACGTCGTCATATGAGCGAAATATTCTCAAGCACGACGTAAAACCCAATTTCACTTCACCTCATATAACATAATATATACATAAAAAGTTTATAGCACTAAAAGAAGCAACTTTAAATAACATAACATACAATAGCACTACAAACGATCATTTCCTTATGAATTGAATGAAATTATACAAATCACATATGGTGAAAGCAAACTATACAGGCAACAGAGATATACCAGAACCAAGCAAATAAAGCACATTTACAGTGGGGCAACCGTCGTGAGTTTAATGCAATACATAGAAATGTACCTCTCAGTGTTTAGAAATTGTACCATGTAAAAAGGTCCTATAAACTTTTATCAAGTGAACCATGTTAATATCCTACTGAGAGAAGGTTCCGTGACTTGACGCAGATTACTTTGTTTACATAGTTTGATAATTTGATGCACCCACCTTGAAACCAAGGCGAGAAAAGACTGCGAAACGGAATTAAAATACATGAAATTTTCTTCTTTTTTTCGTGCAGGCATAATTGTTTTACATACAACAGTTTGATACAATGAATAACACTGACACGTACCATCTATGGACATTTTTTTAAGTATTTCGTTTTTGTTATTTCTTTGAGTACAAGAATGTACCATCTATGTACCTTTTTTTTGGTACTTTGTTTTGTTTTCTTTTTTTTTTAGCACATGTCTGTACAACCTATGGACCTTTTTGTGCTACTTTGTTTTCGTTTTTGTTTTCCTTTGAGTACAGGGTTGTACCATTTATGTACCTTTTTTCGGTATTTCGTTTTCGCTTTTATTTGAGTACATGACAGTACCATCTATGTACCTTTTTAGGTACTTTGTTTTCGTTTTCTTTTTTTTTGTTTGAGTTAATGTATGTACCATTTCAGGACCTGTTTTATAGAACTTTGTTTTCGTTTTTTCTTTGATTACAGGTATGTACCATCTATGGACATTTTTTTCGGCATTTCGCTTTTGTTCTTCTTTGAGTACAAGAATGTACCATCTATGTACCTTTTTTTTGTACTTTGTTTTGTTTTCTTTTTTTTTTGAGCACATGTCTGTACCACCTATGGACCTTTTTGTGCTACTTTGTTTTCGTTTTTGTTTTCCTTTGAGTACAGGGTTGTACCATCTAGTACTTTTTGTCGGTATTTCGTTTTCGTTTTTATTTGAGTACATGACAGTACCATCTATGTACCTTTTTAGGTACTTTGTTTTCGTTTTCGTTATTTTTCTTTGAGTTAATGTATGTACCATTTAAGGACCTGTTTTATGGAACTTTGTTTTCGTTTTTTTTCTTTGATTACAGGTATGTACCATCTATGGACATTTTTTTCGGCATTTCGCTTTTGTTCTTCTTTGAGTACAAGAATGTACCATCTATGTACCTTTTTTTTGGTACTTTATTTTGTTTTCTTTTTTTTTTGAGCACATGTCTGTACCACCTATGGACCTTTTTGTGCTACTTTGTTTTCATTTTTGTTTTCCTTTGAGTACAGGGTTGTACCATTTATGTACCTTTTTTCGGTATTTCGTTTTCTTTTTTCTTTGAGTACATGACAGTACCATCTATGTAACATTTTAGGTACTTTGTTTTCGTTTTCGTTTTTTTTTTCTTTGAGTTAATGTATGTACCATTTAAGGACCTGTTTTATGGAACTTTGTTTTCGTTTGTTTGTTTTTTTGAGCACATGTTTGTACCACCTATGGACCTTTTTGTGCTACTTTGTTTTCGTTTTCGTTTTCCTTTGAGTACAGGTATGTACCATCTAAGCACCTTTTCTCGGTATTTCGTTTTCGTTTTGGTTTTTATTTGAGTACATGTGTGTACCATCTATGTACCTTTTTTGTACTTTGTTTTCGTTTTCGTTTTTCGTTTTCTTTGAGTTAATGTATATACCATATACGGTTTTTTCTTTGAATACAGGTATGTACCATCTATGGACAGTTTTTGGTTCTTTGTTTTCGTTTTCGTATTTCTTTGAGTACATGTATGTACCATCTATGAACCTTTTTTTGTACTTTGTTTTCATTTTTGTTTTTCTTTGAGTACAGGTATGTACCATCTACAGACTTTTTTTCCGTTTTATTTTTCAGTACATGTATGTACCACCTATGGACCTTTTTTGAGGTACTTTGTTTTCGTTTTCGTATTTGTTTGAGTACATGTCGGTACCATCTATGAACCTTTTTTTGTTCTTTGCTTTTCATTTTCGTTTTTCTTTGAGTACATGTACGTACCATTTATGGACCTGTTTTGGGGTACTTTTTTTTTTTTGTTTGAGTATGTACCATCTACAGACACTTTTTTCGTGTGTTTTTTCAGCACATGTTTGTACCATCTATGAACCTTTTTTTTTGTACTTTGTTTTCATTTTCGTTTTTCTTTTAGTACATGGACGTACCGTTTATGGACCTGTTTTGTCGTACTTTGTTTTCGTTTTTGTTTTTCTTTGAGTACAGGTATGTACCATCTACAGACTTTTTTTTTGTTTTTTTTCAGCACGTTTGTACCTCCTATGGACCTTTTTGTGCTACTTTGTTTTCGTTTTCGTATTTGTTTGAGTACATGTCAGTACCATCTATGAACCTTTTTTTTGTATTTTGTTTTCGTTTTTGTTTTTCTTTGAGTACAGGTATGTACCATCTGTGGACCCATTTTGGTAGTTTGTTTTCGTTTTTCTTTGAATAGAGGTATGTACCATCTATATGTACATTTTTGTGGTACTTTTGTTTTCGTTTTCGTATTTCTTTTTGAGTACAGGTATGTACCATCTACAGACTTTTTTTCGTTTTTCAGCACGTTTGTACCACCTATGGACCTTTTTAGTGCTACTTTGTTTTCGTTTTCTTTTCCTTTGAGTACAGGGTTGTACCATTTATGTACCTTTTTTCGGTATTTCGTTTTCGTTTTCGTATTTCTTTGAGTACATGTCAGTACCATCTATGAACCTTTTTTTTGTACTTTGTTTTCATTTTCGTTTTTCTTTTAGTACATGGACGTACCATTTATGGACATGTTTTGTCGTACTTTGTTTTCGTTTTTGTTTTTCTTTGAGTACAGGTATGTACCATCTACAGACTTTTTTTTCGTTTTTTTTCAGCACGTTTGTACCTCCTATGGACCTTTTTGTGCTACTTTGTTTTCGTTTTCGTATTTGTTTGAGTACATGTCAGTACCATCTATGAACCTTTTTTTTGTATTTTGTTTTCGTTTTTGTTTTTCTTTGAGTACAGGTATGTACCATCTGTGGACCCATTTTGGTAGTTTGTTTTCGTTTTTCTTTGAATAGAGGTATGTACCATCTATGTACATTTTTTGTGGTACTTTGTTTTCGTTTTCGTATTTCTTTGAGTACAGGTATGTACCATCTACAGACTTTTTTTTCGTTTTTTTTTTTCAGCACGTTTGTACCACCTATGGACCTTTTTGTGCTACTTTGTTTTCGTTTTCTTTTTCCTTTGAGTACAGGGTTGTACCATTTATGTACCTTTTTTCGGTATTTCGTTTTCGTTTTCGTATTTCTTTGAGTACATGTCAGTACCATCTATGAACCTTTTTTTTGTACTTTGTTTTCATTTTCGTTTTTCTTTTAGTACATGGACGTACCATTTATGGACATGTTTTGTCGTACTTTGTTTTCGTTTTTGTTTTTCTTTGAGTACAGGTATGTACCATCTACAGACTTTTTTTCGTTTTTTTCAGCACATGTTTGTACCACCTATGTACCTTTTTGTGCTACTTTGTTTTCGTTTTCGTATTTCTTTGAGTACAGGTATGTACCATCTATGTACATTTTTTGGTACTTTGTTTTCGTTTTCATTTTTGATTTTGTTTGAGTACAGGTATGTACCAAGGAAGGATAACAATATATGGATGAACAACTTCTTTTTTGGTGTGAGAGCAAGCTTGATCACTTGGTTGATTAAGGTGCTAGAACCTACACCGTAACGTCACTCTCACAGCAATAAAGAAGTTGTTATCCTTCCTTAAAGCCCCAACTTCTAAATGCCTCTCAAAGAAGGTATATACCATCTATGGACCATTTTTGGTACATTGTTTTCGTTTTCGTTTTTGACCTCTACCAATGGTTGCCTTTGGACGGCGTTTCATCCGCTTTCCTCCCCTGCAACTGTTCATCACTCTCGAAAGCATGTTGCCATCTACTCCACCATTTGCTTCAGAATATGGAACAAAAGTGAGTGAGTTTAGTTTTACGCCGGGTATGGCAATGTTCCAGCAATATCACAGTGGGTAACACCAGAAATGGGCTTCATACAATGCACCCATGTAGGGGATCGAACCCAGGTCTTCGGTGTGACGAGCGGACGCTTTAAATACTTGGCTACCCCACCGCCACTGAACAAAAGTGAACATATCTTAATGTATAACCAAAATATCTGAGTGTCCAACAGAAATTCTAATGACGGTGTTGCAAACACACAATAAATGTCTCAAACAAATGTTTCCCCCCAAAGAGGCGTTGGAAACAGCCGTTGTCTGTATGTACTTAATGTGTTTCTCAATTCCTTCAGGCGACCTCAGGCGAACACTGTTTCTGTAATGAGGTCGGTACAGTACAAGCGTTCTCCAAGGCATCACCAGATAATGTCTGAATTTTAGCTGAATAACCTTGACCTCTCAGCATCAGTCAAAACAGTCAAATGATGAGATACTTTATTTAATGGTCTGGTCAAAAAACCATCTGTCTTTCTAACATCATCTTTCATAATACAGAAAGACACAAACACACAAAGAATGAAATAAAAATGGAAAAAAGTACTTACCGAGTAAATAAATAACATTGACATCATCACTTCCCAAAACTACCACAATATGTCTCTAAAGGTGTAGACCACATTCACGCTTCTCAAACCTGAAGCCGTTTTATGTCAAACAATAGCATATCCTAGATTTAGACACATAACGTGTTTGAAATTGCTATTGGTAGTGGATCCTGAGGTGGGGTTCGGGCGACTGAAGAGGCCACAACAGTCAAAGAAATCCACAACCAGTAGAAACTATCCTTACGGACTAAAACAGTTCACTTGAGGAAAAAATGGACCCGACTCTGATCATGAATAATGGATCATAGACATATTATCAAATACTAACACTGACACACAAACATATTTTTACACTGAGTAAAACATGCAGTGTTCAATTCATTTCTTTAACAACAAAGTGAGATTGAAGGACTTGAATAAAATGTTCTAGGTCTGTTAATTTGTAAGTTTCTACTTACCCTGGGCTGCCTGCTGGGCGTTTAAGATAATGTTGATGTTGACGTCCCTCATGTCTGTTTTCTGTATCCGAACCTCATTCTTCGACCCAATCTGGGTCACGTTCACGTCCTCCGCCCCCATACCGCCATCCTCAGTACCGGACATGTTCTGGGGATAAAGTACAGTTACATAAGCTGTGATCTCCAGGTTCTAACAGTATACCTTCTGAAGTGAACAACCTGTTTTCCTAATGAAGGATTTGACCAGCTTAAGTAATCTCTTCCTATAATTGTCGTAACTATTTGACTGCTGCTCCCTTTGGAACCTGTTTGAGCGGACATTCCAGACTGTGATGATGATGTAGAGATTTAACGTGCTCTTTCCGACATTTCGCACATCGACACATTGCTCGTTGGCGTTTGAGCTTTGTAATCAATTAATTCCATTTAAGAACAGCTTAAGCTTCAAGTTCATTGGTACATATTTTTTGGGAGTAGGTATACATGTTTGTTTGGTCACATTAATTTTGTGTTTTCGGTGACCTATCACCAGAATCTTTGAGTTGTCATGGCATTTTTAGAACTAGGGTTGGCTACTCAGGGAGTTTTATAATAGAGTTATTCTGAAACCTCGTGTAAATTTGTTATAAAGTTTTGTTTAGTTATGTTATAAAGTTATGTTGTGCTGGCCACTGCTGTGTTATGTCATATTCTATTTTAAAAAGGTGTTATGTCATGCTATGAACTCAATTTAAACATGCTATGGTATAAGGGTATTATATGAAATTATGTTTCGTTATAGAATAATATCTTGTTATGTTATGTTGTGTTAAATATTTCAGGCTGGGGGATAGTACGGAGGGTCATCATGCATTTGAGTATATACGTCCTGGGTTACCGCTCCGGATAAAATGGCATTCACCAGCCCATGCTTACAGTAAGACGTGAATAGATCGGGTTGTCAGGCATGTAAATGTATCCAAGTTACCCAGGACGATGTTCATCATTATGGTCAGACCGCCGTCATGTAGCGTAAAAGGGAATTACCAATTTTTTTCACAGAGGCAAAGACATTCTAAAAGTCACCTTCCGTGATTAAAACTGAACAAAAGAGTTTGTAAAATCGCAATAAACACGCTAAAAACGCACTCGATAGTTAATGGGCAGAGGGGGTATCACGTGACATGGCGTCATATATGCCTGCTGCTGCTGGCTTTCTCGTTGATTTTACCTCACAACTTAGCAGTGTCTATGGATTCTGAAGCAATGAAAGATGTTCCTGATGTCATTTCTGAAATGGATGTTAGACCGCATCAATACGATCCCATTTTACATCTTGCAAGACAATCTCTCAGTAAAGATGAAAAAGAATCAAATGAAACGGAGGCACCGCTTAATGTCAAAATAATTTGAAATATAGGCCATATAATATATCAGGAATATTATTTGTCAGCAAAATGTGATACAGTCCAACCAGCTTACCCACCCCTATAAATAAATGACCAGTCCCTAAATTAAGATGTTTTTGAAATGTAATTGCAGTTCCTTTTGTGTCAAATTGGTGACTGCAGTGTGTCTGGGATTGAATGTAACAAGTACTTCATGATTTGCCATTGTATTCGGCAAGTGTTCGGGTAGACTATAGCATTAAGGGCTCCAAACCAGAACGAACGTTATGTAGCGAAACATTTTCAAGCTTATGTGAAATCTTTTACTGATCATATATATCTCATGGCTAGCACTCGAACTTCCCCAGCTTCAAAATGCCCCAGCAGATTTGCCCAATGATCCTGATTTGGTCAAATGTATTTAAAATGATTAAATATATATCACAAATGCATAGTTTTTGTCAACTTTGATATTATGTTCTTCATATAAAGGTTATTAGGAAGTAATATTTCTGATAAATGTTCCATTGGTAAACTCATAACTATACATATAACCTTTATATGAAGAACAAAATATCAAAGTTGACAAAAACAATGCATTTATGACACATAGTTATTTTTAATATATTGGGGCATTTTGACTACCACCCTGGGGCAATTTAACCAGAAATCCGGAGCAATTTGACCAAATTTGCTCGGGCATTTTGTAGCTGAGGCAATTCGACTGGTACCCTATTTCATCACAATCGGACTTGATTTAATAATCTATGTCAAAAATACCACTGACAGTAAGTTGTAACATGGAATGATGTAGTATAAATGAATCTCGTGGGTACTGCTTTCTTCTTCAGCCTAGCTTTTGGATGTTCATACCCCATGTGTGTGCATGTCTTTTCATATGCGCCCGACTCGATCGGAACACTTCCGATCTCCTGTGGCAGTTCTTCTTCCCTCCTCGTGCAGCCCTTTGGACTGCGTTTTTCATCCTTTCTTCCCCTGCAGCTGTTCATCACTCTCGAAAGCAAGTTGCCAAGGACTCCACCATTTGCTTCAGAATATGGAACAAAAGTGAGTGAGTTTAGTTTTACGCCACTTTAGCAATGTTCCAGCAATATCTCAGTGGGGACACCAAAACTGGTCTGCAAACATTGCACCCATGTAGGGAATCGATCCCAGATCTTCAACGTGTCGAGCGGACGCTTTAAATACTTGGCTACCCCACCGCCACTGAACAAAAGTGAACATATCTTAATGTATAACCAAAATATCTGAGTGTCCAACAGAAATTCTAATGACGGTGTTGCAAACACACAATAAATGTCTCAAACAAATGTTTCCCCCCAAAGAGGCGTTGGAAACAGCCGTTGTCTGTATGTACTTAATGTGTTTCTCAATTCCTTCAGGCGACCTCAGGCGAACACTGTTTCTGTAATGAGGTCGGGTACAGCAGTACAAGCGCCGCTCTCCAAGGCATCACCAGATAATGTCTGAATTTTAGCTGAATAACCTTGACCTCTCAGCATCAGTCAAAACAGTCAAATGATGAGATACTTTTATTTAATGGTCTGGTCAAAACCATCTGTCTTTCTAACATCATCTTTCATAATACAGAAAGACACAAACACACAAAGAATGAAATAAAATGGAAAAAGTACTTACCGTAAATAAATAACATTGACATCATCACTTCCCAAAACTACCACAATATGTCTCTAAAGGTGTAGACCACATTCACGCTTCTCAAACCTGAAGCCGTTTTATGTCAAACAATAGCATATCCTAGATTTAGACACATAACATGTTTGAAATTGCTATTGGTAGAGGATCCTGAGGTGGGGTTCGGGCGACTGAAGAGGCCACAACAGTCAAAGAAATCCACAACCAGTAGAAACTATCCTTTCGGACTAAAACAGTTCACTTGGGAAAAAAATGGACCCGACTCTGATCATGAATAATGGATCATAGACATATTATCAAATACTAACACTGACACACAAACATATTTTTACACTGAGTAAAAACATTCAGTTTTCAATTCATTTCTTTAACAACAAAGTGAGATTGAAGGACTTGAATAAAATGTTCTAGGTCTGTTAATTTGTAAGTTTCTACTTACCCTGGGCAGCCTGCTGGGCGTTTAAGATAATGTTGATGTTGACGTCCCTCATGTCTGTTTTCTGTATCCGAACCTCATTCTTCGACCCAATCTGGGTCACGTTCACGTCCTCCGCCCCCATACCGCCATCCTCAGTATCGGACATGTTCTGGGGATAAAGTACAGTTACATAAGCTGTGATCTCCAGGTTCTAACAGTATACCTTCTGAAGTGAACAACCTGTTTTCCTAATGAAGGATTTGACCAGTTTAAGTAATCTCTTCCTATAATTGTCGTAACTATTTGACTGCTGCTCCCTTTGGAACCTGTTTGAGCGGACATTCCAGACTGTGATGATGATGTAGAGATTTAACGTGCGCTTTCCGACATTTCGCACATCGACACAGTGCTCGTTGGCGTTTGAGCTTTGTAATCAATTAATTCCATTTAAGAACAGCTTAAGCTTCAAGTTCATTGGTACATATTTTTTGGGAGTAGGTATACATGTTAGTTTGGTCACATTAATTTTGTGTTTTCGGTGACCTATCACCAGAATCTTTGAGTTGTCGTGGCATTTTTAGAACTAGGGTTGGCTACTCAGGGAGTTTTATAATAGAGTTATTCTGAAACCTCGTGTAAATTTGTTATAAAGTTTTGTTTAGTTATGTTATAAAGTTATGTTGTGCTGGCCACTGCTGTGTTATGTCATATTCTATTTTAAAAAGGTGTTATGTCATGCTATGAACTCAATTTAAACATGCTATGGTATAAGGGTATTATATGAAATTATGTTTCGTTATAGAATAATATCTTGTTATGTTATGTTGTGTGTAAATATTTCAGGCTGGGGATAGTACGGAGGGTCATCATGCATTTGAGTATATACGTCCTGGGTTACCGCTCCGGATAAAATGGCATTTACCAGCCCATGCTTACAGTAAGACGTGAATAGATCGGATTATCAGGCATGTAAATGTATCCAAGTTACCCAGGACGATGTTCATCATTATGGTCAGACCGCCGTCATGTAGCGTAAAAGGGAATTACCAATTTTTTTCATAGAGGTAAAGACATTCTAAAAGTCACCTTCCGTGATTAAAACTGAACAAAAGAGTTTGTAAAATCGCAATAAACACGCTAAAACGCACTCGATAGTTAATGAGCAGAGGGGTATCACGTGACATGGCGTCATATATGCCTGCTGCTGCTGGCTTTCTGCTCGTTGATTTTACCCTCACAACTTAGCAGTGTCTATGGATTCTGAAGCAATAAAAGATGTTCCTGATGTCATTTCTGAAATGGATGTTAGACCGCATCAATACGATCCCATTTTACATCTTGCAAGACAATCTCTCAGTAAAGATGAAAAAAAATCAAATGAAACGGAGGCACCGCTTAATGTCAAAATAATTTGAAATATAGGCCATATAATTTATCAGGAATATTATTTGTCAGCAAAATGTGATACAGTCCAACCAGCTTACCCACCCCTATAAATAAATGACCAGTCCCTAAATTAAGATGTTTTTGAAATGTAATTGCAGTTCCTTTTGTGTCAAATTGGTGACTGCAGTGTGTCTGGGATTGAATGTAACAAGTACTTCATGATTTGCCATTGTATTCGGCAAGTGTTCGGGTAGACTATAGCATTAAGGGCTCCAAACCAGAACGAACGTTATGTAGCGAAACATTTTCAAGCTTATGTGAAATCTCTTACTGATGATATATATCTCATAGGTACCACTCGAACTTCCCCAGCTACAAAATGCCCAATGATCCTAATTTGGTCAAATGTATTTAAAATGATTAAATATATATCACAAATGCATAGTGTTTGTCAACTTTGATATTATGTTCTTCATATAAAGGTTATTAGGAAGTAATATTTCTGATAAATGTTCCATTGGTAAACTCATAACTATACATATAACTTTTATATGAAGAACAAAATATCAAAGTTGACAAAAACAATGCATTTATGACACATAGTTATTTTTAATATATTGGGGCATTTTGACTACCACCCTGGGGCAATTTAACCAGAAATCCGGAGCAATTTGATCAAATTTGCTCGGACATTTTGTAGCTGAGGCCATTCGACTAGTACCCTATTTCATCACAATCGGACTTGATTCAATAATCTATTTTAAAACTACCAATGACAGTAAGTTGTAACATGGAATGATGTTAGTAACCAAAGTTTAGGAACACCCAATGAAACAGTCCAATAAACAGAAAGAGGTGAGGATAAGAATCACGGCATTGTTTTAAACCTTACTTTGAGCATTTTCGATTACAAAACTGAAACAAACAGTTGTGACGTCATTACAAAATGGAAAGCCGGTGCACTACAAAGTGAGAGGTGCGGGTCAGTGAAATTCACACACACAAAGAAGAAGAGGTCAGTATCGAGTGTGTCGGCTCTCAGCTTGCTGTACCGCCACACAACGCTTTCTCATGCTAATCATGAGCTGCCGAACTTGATAAAGGGTGATGTTTCCCCATTCCAGCTGAAGGGCATTACCAAGGTCGTTGACATTCTGGATGTTAGGATGGTTCTTCCGCAAGCTTCCCCAGAGAATTTCCCAGGCATGTTCGATTGGGGCAAGGTCTGGTCACCTGGCTGGCCATGCTAAGACGTCAATGTTGTGCTGCAGCAGATTTTGAGTCAGGCGAGATGAATGTGGACGTGCATTGTCTTGTTGGAAAAGGTGTCCGTGACTTTGCCTAAGGAAGGGTATGACCACTGGCGTTATCACCAGATTGCAATATCGCTGAGCTGTAAGGGGGTCGTTTAGCACAATCGGATCAGTTTTGCCGTCTCAATGGATTTCCCTTCCCCCCCAAACCATGACACTTCCATCCCGTAACGGTCACCCTCCGTTACGTTATCAGGTTGAAAACGTTCTGCTCAAGGTCACCATACACGACATCTGCCATCTCTAAACTGCAGACAGAAACGCGATTCGTCACTAAAAAGAACTTCCTTCCACTGAGCAAGACGCCATCTTTGATGGGCACGCGTCCATTTTAACCGTTCTTGAACATGACGTGGCGTTAATGGTACGATGAGGGGACGATGGGCATGGAGCCCAGCAGAACGGAGACGATTACGGACGAGCTGCGGATGCACTCGTGTTCCTGTAGTCCGCCGAAGACTTTGAGCAAGATCTGGTGCACTGGCAAATCTGTTGCGACGTGATGACCTCACAAGATAACGATCTTCACGTGGTGTCGTTTTCCGAGGTCTGTAGTACTGCGTGGGCGGTCTTTCACTGTTCCAGTTTGTGCCTGGCGTGACTGGAGACGGGAAATGGTACTGTGGTGAACCTGAAAATGTCTGGCAGCCTGTCGTAAGCTCATCCCTGCTCTCAGCATTCAAATGGCTTCTTGTCTGGCATTTTCTGGCATTCCCCTCTGACGCCCCATATTTGTGTTACAACCTTGTGATGTGGTGGGTTTTTTTATCTGACAGTAAGCAGTTATGACGTGTACAATTGTTTTCAAAATGATTTTAAAGATTGAATTAAAGTGGGACCCATATTCTGTTAAATTACGTGCAGTGTAGCTCACGGGATGCACGTGCGTTTTGTACAGCCCAATTTGGTATGTTTGTGCGATGTGACATGCCAGTTCTTACCAGACATTACTGACTTCAGAATAACATTTCTGGAGTTTACAATTGCCAAGATTTGGGTGTTGCTAAACTTTTGTTACTGAGTATATATAGTATAAATCTCGTGGGTACTGCTTCCTTCTTCAGCGTAGCTTTTGATTTTTCATACCCCATGTGTGCATGTCTCTCGCATATGTGCCCGACTCGATCGGAACATTTCTCTTTTTACTTGGAAAATGAAAGAAATGGTGGCTCTTTCCACTGTTCGATGATGCCGTGCACCCCCAGGCAACGCAATACAGAAACAACTCACTTTGTACTACTGTAGCGCTTGGTCTTTGGCAATATGGCGGACTCTAGTCGCATATGATGTCACGAGCGGAAATGTCACGTGAGTTCCAGCGAAATATGCATAATGGCCGAAGCTCAGACAACAGAAACTGTTTTCGCGATTAAAACATTAATAACCATATGTTTGAATGTTAAACATTGGAGCACATGTTTCTGATGATTTTATCTTTCACCCAGCAAATTATTGCCATTGTCTAGTGTTCTCCTTTAACAGGAAACACACACAGTCCTTAGTTATCACATCTTGCTGTAACATATAGCGTCTCTTGTGCCGGTCGCCATTTTGCCTAGGTGGCAGGATACCCGGAATCATTAAGTAAATGTTACCACCTGTAGCTACATTCTTGTGTTTCACCCTCAATATAACAGGCACTTGGTACACAACACCAGAAAACTGCCACATAGCTGATTCCTTGCCTGTCTCTGAGATTTATAGTCCTCAAAGCTCTGTAGCTAAGTACAGAACTGCGCATGTCCGTGTCACCTCGCAATATTCACTTACAGCATGAAAAATATGTCTGGGTAGCCGAGTTTGCTTTTTGTATACATATACTGTATATTTATAGCACAGATTGGTTATTTATTTGAAAAGATGAATGGGATTTAACGTGGTGTAGCTGTTTCCTTTAGACAATGGGTGAAAATGAACTGGGCACTTGGCGGGACCGTCATGTGTTGTATCTCGTGGTTTTCCGAACTCCGGTGATATTGTTGCCTTTTTGCTTTCAGAATTGTTCATTACCGCCGGACAACTTCTTTTGTATTCATGTACAAATTGAGGAAACAATTTGGAACGCTGACAGCAGTAACACATACTTATCTTAAGCCCTCTCGGAGCTCATGCAGTGGACAAACTTCCATCGGTCACAACATCCGGGCTACAGGGCGGTTAAAGTACTGCCATCAGACAAGCAGTCTAGAGACAAGACAAATGTTGTCTTTGTGTCACAAGATAATAGAACGTTACAGTTATTCCGATGCTCAGGATTTTATGTCACTTTTATGTATTTCTTTGTGTTGCATTGTTTACACTAAGATCCACTCAGATTTGAATATTCCTATGAGCAGTTGAAAAGGGCGATATTTTACAGACGATTTGTTTTGGAAAATGTTTGTTTGTACAAAAACCTACTTTTGTAGCATAAAATATTATTTCAGCGAAATTTCTCATTGCTTTGATTAAATGCTCGCTGCTTCAAATTTTCTCGTTACATCGATCATTTTCTCGTTGCATCGAGTACGTTCTCGCTGCTGTATTTTTTTTCAAGAAACTCGAAATCTTAATTTTTTGACAGAAATTTGAAACGAGAAAATACTCCCACAAAAATTGCAGCAAAAGGCTTCCAAAACTCGAAATCGTAATGTTTTGACAGAAATTTGAAGCAACGAGAAAATACTCAATCAACGAGACAATAATTGAAATCATGAGAAAATACTCTCAAGGACCCACAAAATAATACAAGAAACGACACAAAAATAGTTTTGGCTACAAAAATGGAAGGAAAGGGCTTTCGTATGTTTGCAACACTTCTGGAGGTACCGTTTTACATTCTTGTTGACTGACAGAATGTACAGTCGTTGATTTGATATGAAGTTTTAAAAAAAATGAAACTGAGTGAACTATTTTCCTACAGGCATTTGTGAATCTGGTGTCAGGTGGCCCGGCCCGTACTTTTGCCCCGACGTACCGGGTACGGAGGCCAGTGTGTATCACCACATATACATATAGACAATCCAGGATCAACATCATGAGTGAGTGAATGAGTGAGTTAAGTTTTACGCCGCACTCAGCAATATTCCAGCTACATGAAGGCGGTCTGTAAATAATCGAGTCTAGAACAGACAATCCAGTGATCAACATCATGAGCATCGATTGGGATACGATGACATGTGTCAACCAAGTCAGTGAGCCTGACCACCCGATCTCGTTAGTCGCATCTTACAAATGGGATAATATGGGTTTCTTTAGACCAATTCTGGGCGGAGATAACATGATGTAACTAAAAAACATATAAAGTTAAAGTCATATCAGTGTTGTCACAACCCCTAGTGTACAGTACACAACCCTGTGCACTTAAAAGAACCCACGATTCCGTTGGTATATGACCAGATGGTGGCCACATGAATACGTGCAAACACCTAGTTGCGGGTACAGGAACGTGCAGTAAACTTGGACAATGTACTGTGACTATGTGTCCCAGTCCACCCAGCTGTGAATGGGTACCCCGTAAGGATGAGAAAGCTGCAAAATCTCGGTGCGCCTAGTGGCTGCAAGAATTGTATGATCCCCGAGGAGTTGAGATTGATAATACGATGTGCCGTTGAGATTGACATCCAATGATCGAGGGAAAAATACCAGCGCCTTGAACATGTACCAGTTGCGTGGATATGTGCGCTTTATAAATATGCTATAATAATGATAATAAAACATAAAAATCATGGTTCTGCAAAGGTCGCACAATACTTCTCCCAAAGAAAGGAGACTTGACTGATCCCAAAAACTTCCGCCCTATCACATGTTTGAATACACAATACAAAATATTCACAGGGTGTTTGACAAACCTCGTGTCATCTTACTGCTCTTCCAATGATATAATTTACAGAGAGCAGAAGGGAGCAAGAAAGGGAGGCTAAAACATATCACCTGCTTTTACTACCATGGGTCCGTGATTATGACCATGCAATGCATGAGAAGGTAACTAGGCCGTTTGTCTGTTACAACTCACCGGATTGCCTGAAAAGTGTTATAACAAAGTCCAAATCTAATACAGCTCCAGGGCCTGATGGCATTCGAAACCGGTATTGGAAACTGATCCCCTGTGTCCAAACACCATTAATACACTGTTTCAATACTCTCAAGGACACAGGTGATGTTCCGCCATGGTTCTGCAAAGGTCGCACAATACTTCTCCCAAAGAAAGGAGACTTGACTGATCCCAAAAACTTCCGCCCCATCACATGTTTGAATACATAATACAAAATATTCACAGGGTGTTTGACAAACCTCGTGTCATCTTACTGCTCTTCCAATGATATAATTTACAGAGAGCAGAAGGGAGCAAGAAAGGGAGGCTAAAACATATCACCGCAACCTCTCCATTTGCTGGATTGACTACCAAAAAGCATACTACTCTGTCCTTCATGAATGGATTCTGAAGTCTCTTCATTGTATTGACCTCCCTGAGCGACTACTTGATTTACTCAAGTCTTTAATGAGTTGCTGGTCGACTCAACTTGAGATGTGCTCGCAAGGGCAGGTGCAGACTTCGGAAAACCTATTCCAATTAGACCGGGAATATTTCAGGGGGATTCCTTTAGTCCTTTGCTTTTTTGTCTGTCTTTAAATCCTTTGAGCTTTCTGCTCAATAAAGAGGAGGGTTACCACCCCGGACCTCCTCAGCACAGATCCCCAACACCGCTTACTCATCTCCTTTACATGGATGACATCGAGCTCCTTGCCAAAGGAGATTCGAATTTGAAAGAGCAGGTTCTCCTTGTCGAGTCCTTTTCTAATGATATTGGCATGACATTTGGACTCGACAAATGTAATACTCTTCATTTGAAACGAGGCAAGGTAACTAATGATGGATCGGTCAAGTTACAAGGGTGGGGGGAAGTTATTGAGCATCTTGTGGAAGATCAGGCCTACACCTATCTTGGAATGCAAGTTCGAGACAAGCTCCAAAATGACCAGAGTCAAGACAAACTTCGGGCAGAGTATGAATCTCGCTTAAAGAAAATCTGGAGCTCAGAGCTAAATGCTCGAAACAAGGTCAAAGCCACCAATACTTTTGCTGTGCCAGTCCTTTCTTATTCCTTTGGAGTAGTTAATTGGACAAAACAAGACATCCAGAGTCTTGACCGTCTGACAAGAAGGATCATGTCTGATAACAGAGGCCACCACCCTCGTTCCTCTCTTAACCGTTTATACATGCCAATCAATTCTGGAGGTCGGGGTTTGATTAATGTGGAGACTCTTCATGATAGAATTTTATTGTGTACTTTTGCACATATTTATTTATCGGATGATCCTCTAGTGATGCATGTGAAGACTCATGATGAAAGCAAGGAATTCCACAGCTATTTTAAGCGTGCCAAGGTTGTTGGACAGAATCTGAGATTTGAGGTTGATTTTGTTGATGGCGATGTACTGCTGGACGGTACAGTGATGGGAGTAAACCAGGTGAAGTCCTTCACCAAGTCTGCCCAGAGTCGGTCTTTGTGGAGAAGCTTTCTGAGAAGCCATTGCATCGTGTGTACATGCAGTGTGTTGAACAGAATAGCAATCCCACCTACTCCTTCGCCTGGATGAAGTCGGCTGGTCTTAAATGTGAAACTGAGGGCTTCCTTTTTGCTGCTCAGGACCAGTCACTTCCCACCCGCAATCGCCTAAATGTGATTCTGAAATAAAATATCAATATGAAATGTCGACTTTGCAATGAATTCACAGAGACTGTCCAACACCTTGTCCGTGGATGCCCTTCCTTGGCACAAACAGCATATCTTAAACGACATGATGGCATGGCTCGTTGCTTTTATTACCGTCTCAGACATGCCTGTGGCTTTGACTCCGAGGTCCATCCATGGTACGACCCTGAAGATGTCCAGGGCGTCATGGAAAATGATGCTTTCAAACTTCTCTGGAATAGGCCCATATACAGCCTCAGAAGAATTCCAGCCAACAAACCTGATCTCGTCCTTTTTGATAAAGCCAATGAATTTATTTATATCATTGAATTTTCTGTCCCTTTTGACACCAGTGTGATTGGCAAGATTCAGGAAAAGCATGATAGATATGTGGACCTCGCCTTTGAAATATCTCGCTTGCATCCCAAGTACACTGTGGGTTCTCGGTGGGTTCGACTAGGCAGCGTTTCCTGGGAGAAGTCCCATTCGCTGTCTGGGCTGATGATGAGCCTTACTAGCCCGACTGTGCCAGGATCACCCGAACCCTCTCTGCTGCATACTATCTTTAATCTGTAAAACATAATAATAATATAACTGCAAAATGTTTTCATGACCCCTATATTCTACACGGATAACATGTAGAATATGAGTGCCATGAAAGAATTGTATATTCTTTAGAACCACAGCCCCAGTAGACGAATATACCCATAAATGTGCTACCGTGTAACTGCTTTTTGTGGTTTAATGATCACTTGGTCGCCTGGGAGGATTTCTATTGTGCGGCATCAGGCAGACAAACACTTACTTCATTATGCCATTGGTGTGAATGGCTGGTGCTAATAGTAGGGCAGGACATGCTTACCATTTTCATGAACACCTGGTGTCATCACTGATTTTCAGTAGTCAATTCATACAATTTTTGCTGCTACTTTACCTTTTACACGAAATAGATTCTCTCTGAAGACATTCTCTCGCAATGTCATGTTATATTACATGTGCGCTCTGCCCTGGTTTGTGCGGCGTCGAGCACATGTAACTTTGTGGGGAAGGACATTCTTACCCTTTTTCCGATTATGAGGCATCATTTTCAGTTCTCTTTTCATATATTTGTCTGCGCCATTAACCTTTCATTATCCCAATGGCTTCTGTTTCGGCAGACAACCGACACAAGTAACTATTGTTCTCAAGCGCTGACGTTTCACATTTCGAAAACAAAATTTAACACGTTATATAATCCTTCATATCCTTTGTTTAAGAAAACTAAGAAGACACCATTTTAAACATAAAGAGTTATTACAAAACATATGTTCTGTTAAAAAAGCTCGCATCAAAAGAATATTCCTGTGAATTTATTTTGGCAAATTAGCATTTGTGTCTTATCGTCGGTAATAGTGATATCCCCATGAACATTCATCACCATTGTAAAGGTGACAAGAGGAAGTACTAATACATGGGTTCAAGGTATCAAATACAATACACATATGGAGTAAGTAATACTAGAGTAAGTTCGGTAATACTGGGTGTATTATTACGATAATGCCTTATCATATACCCATATAGAGTATACGCGTTCTTGTACCTATCCGGGTACATCTACACAGCATACACAGCACGGGTGGTAACCCGGTGTATTAGTAACAACAAACAGGACTTAACATGTGCCACATGCCACATTAGTTATCGTATGGAATTGATTCTCCTCGTCAATAAACAATGCATTTGCATATAAGTAGGGTGGATGACCGTCCGAAATTCACAGCTTCCTACAAGACAGTAACTGTTAAATTGGACAGACGAGTTCTTATTAGGCGTTCAACTTTGACTGAAAAAAAAGCCAACTGTTTTCTTTCCGCGTAGTTTTAGACGATTTAATTAAATATGAGGGAGAAGGGCAGGCTGCGGTTCTGGTGTCGTTGTTCGAACGTCTGAGTCGATCATTGCATGGAATTACCTTTGGGTAAGATCAATACTTTGTATTCTGTCATGAAATGAATATTTCCTGAAGCATGGTTGAAACAAACAATAACCGTATTCAAAGTCCGACTTTACTTTTATTAAGCATATGAGTCTGTCTACCGAGGATATGTGTATTTTACTCCATCTGGAAAAATACGTACACGTCTGAGTAAATGTCTGCACGGGACTGGGAGGTAAGAAGCGTTACCGAGTTCACATATAGCTAATGACCCCCAATACTTCCACAACAAACTGTACAATAAAGCTCTAAAATGTACAATAAATCTATTGCAATAAATACAACAGCAAAACATGTTCCCACAAACACAATTTGGGAAAAGACAATATTTTCCATGCAAAGTTTAAGCGAGAATCATAATTAAATGAAAACATAAATCAAAATTGGTTATAGTTGCCTTTCTAAATATTTCCTCCCATCGCACGAACACACAAGCGCGAACACACACACACGCACATATGTTCACAATTCCACACTAGGCGTCTTGTTTTAGTTGAAATTGACTTGTTCGAGTTGAAACGTGTTTGATACGGAAACGAAGTGATTTTGGTAGCTAAACATAATGCAATTTCCAAAATAAAAACCCCAAAACCCCAAACAAACAAACAACGCACACACACACACGCACGCACGCACGCACACCCTCTCTCTCTCTCTCTCTCTCTCTCTCTCTCTCTCTCTCTCTCTCTCTAATACCACACACACACCTCACCACCATCCCTCCCGCTCCACTCACACGCTTCCTCATTAACTAATCATGAATGCAGCAATGAATCGTTGAACACAAGCATATTCGTCCAACTGGAAAATGTTTACTTGCAAGGCTACATACTCTTCACACGTCACCTGCAGTATGCCTCACTCAAGGCGATCTACCTCGCCTACAGTCGCTCATATATATTAAATGCTCACTACCATTTCAATGGAAGAGAAGTTTTCGCGGAAACAGCCCTGTTCTCGGAAGTCGTCTGGCTATTTAAAGATCATTGTTGCGCGGGACGTCGGAGATAGTGTCTTTGCTCCCGTGCAATAAAAGAATGTGATCAACACAACGTTGTCTAATCTCTGAATCGTTTACGAATACAAACAGCAGAGCTCCAGATAAGATTTAGCTCATGTGGGTACTGTACCCACTGTATTTTTTTGGAGTGGGTATTATGAATGTTGAGTGCGTATTTCATTTTCCGTTACCCACTGCTTTCAAATATGTGCGTATTTCAGTTATTTTACTCACCTAAGTATATGTCATTGAGTAAGTTTATTAAGCAGGTATGTTCTGCCTTATGTCATACCTAATCAAAACCAACTTTAATATAATGGAAATGATTTTATAAAAAATCACTCATCCTGTACTGACAGTACTACACTAGTCCTATACTAACAGTACGACTTGATAGCAATCGATGTCTTTTTCATTACGCAAGCGATTTTTATAAATATATTCCGTACGCATTTGTTTTAAACTTTTTTGCGTATCTAACATTTTAAATGCGTAATTGGTACGCAACAATTATTTTTCAGTGCGTAATGGGAAATTTTCTATGCGTAGTTTACCCGGATACGCAGCTTATCTAGACCTCTGCAAACACATCACACAGGGACCATGCCCCATACCGCGTCAGGTGTCCGCCCACCATCGTGCAGCAACAACGAGTCGGTGTGCAGCAATAGCCAGTATACACGGAATCGGTGATGCTTCAGTGCCATTTCATTTGTAAATATTCAACAACCTTCCCCAATATGTCTAAAAACTTCTAAACTCACATACATAAATATGCTCGCCTGTTATTGACTTAATTCGAAGCTCCTTCTATGCAAATGGCTTCCAGTGTAAAACGAAAGAAGAAAATATGGAGACAACTGATCATTTTCTTCATTTCATTTAATCTAAAATAACATTAGCAGCATTTATAAAATTGTATTGCTACTTGAACCGTTGACAATTGCCCCTATATACACTACACCCATACATACATTGTATAAACAATGTGGGTTTAATTAGATAATGTAGTATTGTTTTATGGCTGTAGCCGTGACGAAGCTTTCCTTGTTGCAATTCCAAATGTCGAAGGACAAGCAAGTTTTTGTGACTTTTGTGATATGTTAGTTATCGTGAAATGATGTTGAATCTTTTCAGTATTACAGTGGGTTTTTTTTATATTTATGCATTTGCTTCCAGTTACACTGGTTTTCTATAAAGTTTCCCAATGTTTGCAACCATTTCACTTGTCCAGTGGATAGAACACTTTCTGGAGAAATTATGTTAGGTATTATAAGATGGTACTTATTGTGGACCTGCCTGGCCGAGAGTTAAGGAGATAAAAGGACTGGTCGGATCGATCATAGTCGGCGAACTGTCTTTAAGCAGCGTAACCTCGTTACACATACATAAACAAAGTCAATGAGAAGGACCAGTGTTATAATATCACGTTAACGTTATAATGTTATGTTGTGTTATGTATTTCAGGCTGTGGGATAGTACGGAGGTTCGTCATGCATTTGAGTATATACTTCCTGGGTTACCGCTCTGGATAGAATGGCCTTCACTAGCTCAGGCTTACAGTAGAACGTGAATAGATCGGGCTGTCAGGCATGTAAATGTATCCTAGTTGTTCGGGTCCATGTTCATCATAATGTACAGACCCCGTCTTGTAGCTGTCGACAGCGTTAAACAAGGAACACACAAACTCCTTGCTTATCACATCTTGCTTTGACATATGAAGTCACTTGTGTTTGTCGCCATTTTGTCTAGGTGGCAATAGATATACCCCAAATCAATAAGCAAATGTTACCGCCCCTGCCTGTGGGAATGGTTGAGCTACATTCGTGTGTTTCACCCTCAATATAACAGGTACTTCTTACACTACATCAGAAAACTGCCACATTCCTGATTCCTTACCTGTCTCTGAGATTTATCTCGCATCGAACGAAATAGTCTGTAGCTAAGTACAGAACTGCGCATGTCCGCTTCACCTCGCAGTATTGACTTACAGTATGACAACATGTCTGGGTAGCCGAGCATGTCATGGAAACAGCTACCCCACGTTCAACCCCATTCACCTTTTACACACACACACACACATGCAAACACATATATATCCATACACACACATACACACACATACATACATACATAAATAAAAGGTGAATGGGGTTTAACGTGAGGTAGCTGTTTCCTTTGAGCTACATAGCAACGGGAAGGCACACATCTATAGGTGGATGCAGAGGGGGGTGGGGGTGCTTACAGTGCTCCCCCCTTTTGTCCTGAAAGTTAATGATCTGACAATTTTCAAACTCTCTCGTGAAAACGGGTGAAAATGAACTGTGCACCCCACCTTTCTCAAAATGCTGTATCCGCCCCTGTCACATATATGTCCGACTACCCGTATTTGTCCGGACTTATGTATTTTTGTGCTTGTCAACCGATTTTAACATTAATAATGCACTGCAAATGTCAGTACCCTGTGTTATTCCCCTCCCCCGAATGATGGCGGGGTATAGGTAGAATCTTTTGAGACGACGCAGACAGATGTTTGAATACTAGCATTCTGGTCATCACTGACCAGATCAGGGTCCCGATTCACAGAGGGTTCGTAAAGTTACGACAGGTCGTAATCTATAGTTTATCATAGGCTTACGAATGTCGTAGCGCTACGAACGTTTTGTGGATCGGGACCCCGAAGCAACATTTATCAAGTCTACACTGACTACACTGACTAATGCCGATTCGTCACCCACGATGTTATCGTTCTCAATCGGCCAGTTTTTGTTTATGTTTTCCTTTTCTACGCAGTATCTACTGTAAACCTATGTAATGGACGATGTAGAGACTGTAGACTTACGTATAAGCGCAGATAACACAGTTCGATTGAGCACCCGTTGTTGATACGGTTTCACCATGTATTGGCCGATTTGCTACGTTTAAATCACTTTTCTGCGGCGATATATCTACGATTCACTCCCTATTCCTCACGATGCTCGCCGACACAGTGATGTAAACTTACGATATCGAAGACTCATTGCCGTAATTGCCGATTACACGCGAAGATTACCGATCGACGCCGAGTAAAGTATGTATAATTGCCGAGTAAGACACGTAAAATCGGCCTCCAAACCACAAAATGGACCCGATTCTGGGCTATAAAAGCTGACGATGACAAGCGATTTTAATTATCTAGCAACCTGCTCACAGCTGCATAACTACTTCTTCTGCTGCAACAACATATGGGATTGGATTGGAATGACATATGCTTGCCCGAACCTGAACCATTGCCAAATGATGTTCTCGATATGCCTTGCATATGATGCATTGCCCTTCGTCAAATGAAACCCTACTCAAGAAGAGGTCTGTCAGAAGAGCAAGGATAGTCGTGGAGAATGACTTTGGTATTCTTGCAAATCGATGGCAATGTCTTCTCAACACTTTGCAACAGGGTGGTGGGGTGGGTGATCGCACCCTCTTCCTGTTGGCTGTTCTCTTTGTTCTTGCGATGTTCCAATGTTTTCATTAAAGCAGTTGCACTTTGAGTGATGTTGACTTCGATCGCCTGTGCTCTTATACTTTTTCTGTCAGTCTGATGTGAATCGTGCAAATCGTGAGTATAGCGTGAACATTACGTAAGTGGATCTTGTGTTATTTGGGAGGAATCGTGCTGATGCGTTGCTTTGACAGCTCTGCTTTGTTAGGCAATTAGCTTGTCGGTTCCATGTTGGAGATGTGTTTGGCGTTAATCGTGGTTGATCGGGTGTGAAGCGTGGCATTACGGGGATGACACGTGGCCGTTTCTGCCTCTCAATAATGACTCGTTCACGCTTACTATGCAGACACACTCACGTATCTTGCTTATCTCTGCCGACTACTCCAGGTATATTTCCGACATTATACAATCGCTGGCGATTTTTTTCACAAATGCAATCGGACCGATCGCAGCCCAGTGAAATGGGGGTATTACAACATAAGAACCCGATGAAGACATTTTTTAAACAAATATTCCTTGCAATATATTTAGCAGTGTCAGCTATGACAGCGCACCACTCAAACTGTCATTCTTTGAGCTGAAAAACAAACGATTTATATTGTCTTTTTTCGTGTGCTTTGTACATCTGGACATAGTACATAATAAGTTGAAGCTAGTGCTTTTGCGATTCCGTATGGAATCCTGGAAGGGACATTGTCGCGTTGTCGCATTGTCGCGTTGTCGCCCTCTCAAATACAAGCAAAATTAAACAAAACGCGACATGTGATATCGCAACAACGCGACATTTCGCCCATTTGTCGCATTGTCGCGATGTCGCGTGTCGCGTTTTGAATAATATATTTTTTCATTCCTCCAAAGGGCGACACGCGACATAGCGACAACTTTCAAGGTCAAAATATGTCGCGTTGTCGCGCATCGCCCTATGTAAGATGTGTAAAAACAGCCTAAAAATTTACTAAAACGCGACACGCGACAATGCGACAACGCAACATTTTGATGAAATGTCGCGTTGTCGCATTGTTGCGTGTCGCGCTTTGTTAAAATATTGAGTATAGTATGTATTATAACATATGACTAAGACGCGACAATGCGACATATTTGTCGCATTGTCGCGTCGCGTTTTCGCCCTTTCGATTACCTGTGTGCATGTGTAGAAAGTCAATTAGTCTACGCATGCGCAGACAATGTTATACTCTATTTCAGACTTCACTGGCCTTTTGTTACCTCTAATGGTTTTTACAATGTAGTAGTGCTCGTAATGGCAATGGGGGCTGCTTTTCTTGAACTTAATGGAAATCTTTCATTGTTGCTTCATTATTTTATATATTGTAACTGTGTTTAGCCAATCAAGTGTGTTTTAGCAGCCAGACAAATTATTAGCGCTACTATTCATTGTAATCACGGCACACGGTGGCCCTGTCATTCAAGGCGAGGCAATTTGCTATGCAGGGTTGTGTCTCTTAGTCACACTAGATAACTATGATCATAGGTTCGAATCCCAGCACCATACATATTCATCACTTTGAACATTTCACCTATATCAAGCTCACAGGTTGTGAAAAAACTCAAATATTGTTAAAATTCAGGCCACATCGGCATAAACATCAGGTGAAGTCCTCCAATGGGTCACTATGTTCGACAGTGTGGCTCCTGACAGAGTTTCTTGGTACAGTCCTGTCCGACGCTGATGAATTTGTCCGACATCTGCCTCTGTTCAACCAGCAGTGGATGGATACCAGGTAGAATGAGATGGTAATATCATTTAACCATCCAGCACCTCAAAGACAGTTTAGGTCGGCTTTGAACGTGATATTCTTCTTGGGAAAACGCCATACAAATGGACTGTTATCATTATGGTATTAGAAACGATGAAATCGCTTAGCAGAGTTGCGTACCCTTGGAGTGGCAGAAACCAACCCTCCCTCTCTCAGTCCTCTCGCTCCGCTCCGCCCCACTCTGCTCTTCTCCAGCCCGCTCTTCCCCGCTCCGCTCCTCTCCTCTCCTCTCCTCATCTCTCCTCTCCTCTCCTCTCCTCCTCCTCTCCTCATCTCTCCTCTCCTCTCCTCTCCGCTCCTCTCCTCACCGCTCCTCTCCTCTCCTCTCCTCTCTTCTCTTCTCTCCGCTCCTCTCCTCTCCTCTCCTCTCCTCTCCGCACCTCTCCTCTCCTCTCCTCTCTCCGCACCTCTCTCCTCTCTCTCCTCTCCGCTCTCTCCCTCTCCGCTCCTCCTCCTCTCCACTCCTCTCCTCTCCTCTCCTCTCTACTCCTCTCCTCTCGGCTCTTCTCCTCTCGGCTCTTCTCCTCTCCTCTCCTCTCCTCTCCTCTCCGCACCTCTCCTCTCCGCTCCTCTCCTCTCCACTGGTAAATTAGCAAGATATTTCATTACAATAATGTGTTGTGATGTCTGTTTTTGAATTCTATTTGAATCCTATATTATTTATAATAATAATTATATACCAAGCGATACACATGTATTTGTATCTTTTCAAACATACACCTACTAAATCAAAATAATTTTCAGCAAAATGGCCAGTTTCAACACATCCATTCCATTTACCAAGAACTCTTAACCCACAGACTTCACGGCCACATTTATTATTACTCGAGTTCGATCCCTCTGTATCTTAGCCCTTTAAAAACATCTAAACATAATCATCCTTGTAATAGTTTTGAAATTCCGCGGTAACTAATAAAACACGACACACCAATGCGACAACGCAACATTTTGATGAAATGTCGCGTTGTCGCATTGTCGCGTGTCGCGCTTTGTTAAAATATTGATTATAGTATGCATTATATAACCACAGGAGTTTGAATCACTGTTAGGACAATACAAATAAAAATCTAGACTTTTGCAATCGTATATTGTTCTTTTTTATGTTATGATTAACCTATATTTCAAATTTGAACGAGATCTGTGAAGAAATGAATTTTTAAGAAAATTCTACCGCTACACTCATTACATACAATACTCAAAGGGTGACACTCGCAATGCTCAAAACCTTATCGAAAACCGGACAGCCCGACTGTTTTAACGTGCGGTTCAATCAAAACTTACGTTTTTCACAAAACATTGTTTTGAGCTTGTAGGTTATTCTTTTACCTTTCTGCTCATTGTATTCAATTTGTCTACCCGCTTTTGATATTTGAACACTGACCTTCGCATTAGCACTACCCTCTGCTTTGAATAAATGTCTGGCCTCTCTTCGGTAAACATCGACAGTTTTCGTAAATCTTTCCGTGTACGCAAACGTTATTTATGCAGGTTCGAGACACGAAAATCGTTACAATAACAAAGACCCCATTTTCAACACCGACATGTATCAACATTGAAACACTCAGCTTTGTCAGCGTTCTCGAATCTTGAAGATTTCTACGTTACTTACAGTGAGGTGACAAAGTTAGACGATGACTTGTTTCAAGGATTAACTAAACTAAAACGTATTGCCCTGGAACATAATAAGATCTCCCAGATAAACACTGGCATCTTCCATGGCTTAAATGATGTTGTCTTCGTGGATCTGACTGGAAACACGGGATGTAAGATCGCCGATGACGCATTTGCTTCCTTGAAGAACCTGCAAGATCTATTTCTTGGTGACCTTAACCTTGGACGTGCTGCCAGTGCCATGTTCACTGGGTTGACAAATCTCAGAAACCTTGATCTCCATGGAAACAATTTTGAAAAGGTATCTGTGCAATTATTTCAACATTTGACAAACCTTAAGACTCTAGACCTGTCCGACAATAAATTAGCAACTATTCCAGATTCGTTTGAGCTGATCTTCCAGAAGCTGCAGATCATCCATCTTTCAGACAATCCCTGGAGATGCACATGCGACATTCAGTGGCTGAAGAACCTCAACTAGAGCGTGATGTACTCCGTGTACTCGGGCAATGTTCCGGCATGCGCTGCTCCAAGTGTACTGAAATACCATACGATTTACCATGCAGAAGATAAGGACTTCACTTGTATTCCCCCCAAAATTCTAAAGTGCGGGGATCTCTATACCCTGAAACAAGGAGATCTGCTACACATTTCATGTCAAATTAAGGGTGATCTGTTTCCGAATGTGACCTGGATGAGACCCGACGGGACCATAATCTCAGCTTCAAGTGCCTCCATCTCCGACCCAACTACGTCAACGACTACAACTGCAACTCCGATGGAGTCAGCTGACGTTCTAGGCAGCGGGTTCCTGGTGGCGGTTGGCGGGTTCGGGAGCACGGTGCTCCTTGGACTGATTATATTTGGAAGTGTGGTGTGCTGCACCGACCGACACCATGGAGTCTTTGAAGAAAGAACACATTGACAAAATAACATTTATTGTTACACCGCCGACTAAATAGAGCAACGAGGATAGGTGGCTTGTTGAGTCAAACTCGAATAAATGGGCTTAAACTTAGGTCACTTGTCATGGGTTCGAGTCCCAGATTGGAACTGATTATGATTCGTGGCGGGTTCAGTTAGGGTACACTTCTATACATTCCTCCTCGATAATCTCCTGGGTAGGCGTTCTAGTAGTGGAGATTTATCGGAACGTATATCCTGGACATTATCGAGGATGCTGTAAATTAGCCTCGGTGGTAATTGAAATATTATTGAATATAGCAAACCATGAAACACAACTAACACAAGGCACTACAAGACATAAATGTAGTAAATTTACCTTTTAATATTTTAAAAATATTTGTTGAGCCCTGAAATGTATTGAACATAACATGCATCATTGTTATTTACAGGACGTTCGTGTGAAAGTTACCATTACAAACCCTTTGAAGATCAAACTGAATAAAGCTGAATGAAACACATAATCTTCGTCATTACGTTCTCAAAACAACCAGTTGACAAAGTTCTAACGAAACGAGCCACATGGTGTAAAGACGTACAGTGAACACTGGTACACGTGTTACAGCAGGTCTGGCTCTGACCCCAACCTCTCCAAGGTGGTTCACCAATGTCTGGTTTGATGTCTTTGGCAGTCCTAGAATCGCTGCTGTAGTCGATGATTCAGCTGTGTAGCCACGATGGAGATAGGATTGCTGCAGTATGACGTTGTGGCGCGGGATCGGTCTGATTTAGGTCGGTCACATGACGTACCATGCGACAGGTTCACTTACTAGAGTTTACACACACGCTCGCTTGCAATTCTTCTGCTTTCAATCATGCAACACGTTTGCTTAGTTGTGTTCAGTTGGCTTTGACTTTGTTAAAACAGTTCCTAACAGTTATGTTGGATGATTAATTTGCGGCGAACGGATGATTCCAAAAATAATCATTATTATTTTGGTTCCAGATGGCATCAGATAATGGTTCTTATATAGCACATGCTCTGATGTTTATCGATATTTCCTTTGTGTTTCATTTTGGAGGATTATTCATTACCCGTGAAGATCCGGGTTAGAAATGGTCTGCAGAAACCCATGATTGTCGTAGGAGGCGATTAACGGGAGCGGGAGCGGGTCAGACTCGCAAACTCGCTGACACATGTCATCGTATCCCAATTGCGTAGATCGATGCTCATGATGTTGATTACTGGATTGCCTGGTCCAGAGTTGATTATTTACAGACAGCCTCAATAGCTTGAATATTGCTGAGTTGGGCGTTAAACAACAAACCAACCAGCCAACCAAATCGTTACCCGGATCTCCGTCTCTAATGCAGCTATGATGGAGTGATCTTGGATACTTCAGACAATCGTTCTTATCGGTCCATGAGTACTTACCAACTTGCACCATGTGTGATTTTCCTCCAATGAGATATCGATTAGATACGAAGGTTTTAGCAGTTAATTATATATATCCCAGGTGTACAAATACGACTGAAAGTCTACTATGTGTTTGCAATATAGGTACAATTTCTAGATGTATTGTTTGAAAGGACTTGAGTGAGTGAGTGAGTGAGTTGGGTTTTACGCTGCTTTTAGCAATATTCCAGCAATATCACGGCGGGGGACACCAGAAATGGGCTTCACACATTGTACCCATGTGGGGATTCGAACCCGGGTCTTCGGCGTGAAAAACACACGCTTTAACCACTAGGCTACCCCACCGCCCCGAAAGGACTTGAACCTATATGTCCCAATACAGATAGTTATAAATAAAAGAATAACAATGGTATAGATTCATTAGACAATTTATTCATGTACACAAGCACATTACTCGAAACTGTGTTCAGATAATAAAAAAGAACAACATCTCAGCTGTGTGTCTCAGCTATACACGAAGAAATCAATTACAGTGATACGCCTTAACATCCAGATTCGTGCCTTACCGATGTGACACACTGCAGTGGTAGGGTGTAATATTAATGATACAAATTTGTATGTCTTTCATAAGATTGTATATAAGACTATTAATAAGACTACAAGGGTACATAGCATATACAAGATATTCATGTATGTCGTCTAGAAATAGAATACATATACTAGCATTGCAAGTTATGTATAATAAACTTACAGCTGACATTGATACAACCAATATGGCTTACAGGAGCACATGGTATATAATAAATATACGTGGACAAGATGATAGTACAATATATATGCTAACATTGCAAGTTATATATAGTGAATGTACAGCTGGCATTGATACAACCAATATGGCTTACAGGAGCACATGGTATATAATAAATACACATGTGTATATGTTATACAAGCTGACATTACAATATATATGCTAACATTGCAAGTTATGTATAGTGAATGTACAGCTGACATTGATACAACCAATATGGCTTACAGGAGCACATGGTATATAATAAATACACATGTGTACATATTATAGAAATTGGCAGTGCAACATAAACTACCATTGCAAGTTACATATAATAAACTTACAGCTGTCATTGATATAACCAATATGGCTTACAGGATCACATGGTATATGATAAATACACATGTGTACATATTATAGAAATTGGCAGTGCAACATAAACTACCATTGCAAGTTATATATAATAAACTTACAGCTGGCATTGATATAACCAATATGGCTTACAGGATCACATGGTATATAATAAATACACATGTGTATATGCTATACAAGGTGGCAGTACAATATACATATATACTAGCATAGCAAGTTATGTATAGTGAATGTACTGCTGTCATTGATACAACCAATATGGCTTACAGGATCACATGGTATATAATTAATATACATGAGTATATGTTATACAAGGTGGCAGTACAATATACATGTACACTAGCATTGTAAGTTATGCCTAGTGAATGTACAAATGTCTTAGACTTGAGCCAATATGGCTTACAAGGTATCCCGAACTGGAATAGGCGCAATCTTTTCGATAAATCGAAAAGAGAAATAGAAACGGTGAAGAGGATGCCTCTTCTCAGTCACACAGGGTTCACAGTTTTCAGGTGACCTTGACCCCGATGGGGTGAAGAAGCGGGTACTTCCTGCTGTGAGATTTCACTCTTCTTCTTGTGTGAGTCCGATGAGAGCCGCCATGCTTGATGGTTACGACATCGCAGTCCCCGGGAGTCAACGGCTTATGACGGCCCAAAGCTGACAAGATGGAAACATGTTTATAAACAATTTGAAAATATTCAGTGTCTACTCCAATGTCTATTATGTTGGCTAATTGTTCATATATTGTACTCTTCTTGAGTGAGTGAGTGAGTGAGTTAGTGAGTGGGATGAAACTGGATTAAATCAATGGTCGATCATCTGAGCATCAATTCCTTGTATTTGAGGGTCCCTTGGACTCATACTCTGAATTTTCAGGGGTCCTGGACTACAAAATGGGGGTCCTAAACACTTAAATAGCATAATTAATACAATGTTGTAATATTGTTGTAATTCAGTTACTGTTATTATATTGCAAATGATACCATAACCCGGCTAGGAGCAATCTCAGTGATAACGTATTGTGACATGATTGACATTTTACTAAAAGTATTTAGACATTTTTTCAAAGAGACCAAACAAAATACTCATCATTATTAAGAATTGGAGAATTTCAAGCTAGGAAAACAAAAGCTTGGCTCGCCGGAGGGTATCGTTTGAAACATTACATGTTATCCTTTCAGTAAATACATTTTAAAGACGAGTTACATTTTATGTCAGTGTGCCCTATGTATGATGTTTTCACACACAAATATTTTTCAAATACCATTTTTTAAAAACAAATGTACACTCTCTCAGAACATTACTACAAACTTCTATATCTTTATTATCGGCATGTTCTTGACTCAGGGAACCCATGAAAAACGTTTTGTGGTAGACGCATACGGTACTGTTATGTGCGATATAGTTCTAAGATGTCATCCGTTCATGGCAACACTTACCTTTCTTACTGGAGCCGGAAGCAGCTGGCAGCAGGACAGATCTGATGACGTGACAGCGTCGTGACCGGAAGTTGTCGAATGTCTGTCGTTCATAGATCCGTGGCGACTTGTGGCGACAGTGGGTGACGATCTGGTTGTCAGGTCCTCTCTGTTCGCAGACAAACACCCGGGGCCTGCCGTCACACCAAGGGGGGACGTACACGACGACCGTGTCTCCTAGCAGTATGTTCGTGGGGAGTTTGTCACCTAAGTATACATATACAATGTTGTTGTCCCCGAGTTGTACAATAGTTGTATTGCTAACGCTAGTATTGGAGTCTTCCTTTTGAATAAAAGAAATTGTGTTTCTATTGTGCCCGATTTGTACAATGCGCCGTATATCGATTTGAGGACGATTACAGAGACGCTTCTTACAGCTGTCTGGCTTTTGGTCAGATTGTAAAGACTGGTTGGCATGTTTCATCTTTCCCTTTCTACCTTTCTGTGAAAGACATGTATTTTGGTCATTCATATGCTGAGAACTGTACTCTAATTGTTTGTTTGGCTCGAAGCCAGACGGTGCGAGATGGTGCGCCCCCCTAGCTTCAGACATTGCCCCGGAGTTTGAACAGATCCCTGGTCACCACTCGCCGTTGTCTCTGTGATGCAATGTAGAAAGAATTATATCAGCTTTACACAGACAAATCCTAAACGATTTCATAGAATAGTAACTTATATTGCATACCAGAGCCAGAGAGGTCTTGAGAAAGACATCCAATACTCTGATTGAAGTAAGTCACTCTATAATTCTTAGAAATCTACGTACATGTTTACCCTTAATATAAACGTGTGTACGTTTATATTAAGGGTAAACATGTACATGAGTTCACTTCATCAGCTGTTTGCTGCAGCCTTTGCAGTGGGTCAATCTATAGTAACATATTGATTTGAGTTATGCTTAATGCTATATGTGTATGTATACGAGGGTGTATGAGGGTTGCCGTGTCCTCGCATGTGTTTGTGACGAGTGCCAGGATACGCTGGAAAACGCCATATGCCAACACAGGTTGAAAGTGGGTGAGTTTAGTTTTACGCCGCTGTATTCCAGCAATATCACGGCGGGGAACACAAAAACTGGGCTTCACACATTGTACTCGAACCCATGTGGGGAGTCGAACCCGGGTCTTCGGCGTGAACGCTTTAACCAACAGGTTACCCCACCGCCCCCAATTTGATAGTGAATTACTGACAAATGCCATTGTTATGGTCGTAAGGTGGGCGGTGGGCGAGCTGGCTAAGGCGCCAGGCTAGTAATCCAGCGAGGTTGAGGTGCCGGGATCGAGCCCACCTGTGACTGGGTGTAAAAACCTTGGAGTCAACTTTGTGTGCAGACTCTTTCAGTGTTGTCACAACCCCTAGTGTACAGTACACAACCCTGTGCACTTAAAAGAACCCACGAATCCGTTGGTATATGACCAGATGGTGGCCACATCAAGATGAGAAAGCCACAATAACTGGCAGCAAGAGTTGTATACTCCCCAGGGAGATGAGATTGATAATACGATGTGCCGTTACGATTGATATCCAATGATCGAGGGAAAAATACCAGCGTCTTGAGCATGCACCAGTTGCGTGGATATGTGCGCTTTAAAAATATACTATACTATAATAATATAACTGAAATATTGAAACACTTGTACAGGTAACTTTCATGATGGAATTCAGTCTTGGACAAGCTAGGAAAGTAAAGTGAAGAAAGTGTCACTTACCTGCCCTGCCTACCACAGAACCTGGTCGAAACAACCTTAGCTGCAAACCCCGTGCAAACACGCAATAAGGGTGACTGTCACCTCTTATATACAGTCCTGTTTGCAATAGCTACGTCATTGTTAACCAATCAGCTAGGTGCATTCCGAGGTGTGCGTGTTACTGTGTACGTTTGTCACGTGATGCTATCAGCCTCAAGCTTCGTAGGGGCCGGCAATTCAACATGGAGATATTATCGTCATACCTCACATGTCATTGTCAACCATCCATTCATACTTTACCAACTATGACTAGTGACAGTCAATAAATAATGCAGATCTGTGTAGATTGCTGTAGATCGGTGTTGATTTAGCACTTGGGTCATTGATATGCATGAAACTCATTAATATGCAAATGAATGCATGACGTCATAGGTCGGCGAGGTTAATGAATCGTAGCTATATGTTGATTGGCTCATCCAAATCACATGACCTTAGTGAAGGCATGAAAAATCCATGAATATGCAAATGAATGCCGGAAGTCATAGGTCAGCGAGGTGGTGAACGAATCATAGCTATGACGACGACGACAAGATAAGAAAACTCGTGAATATGCAAATGAATACTATATATAGTCACGGGTCAGCGTGGTTAATGAATCGTAGATATGACGACAGTAAGGTAAGAAAACTCATAATAGATATACAAATGAAATGCCGTATGTAATAGGTCGGCGAGGTTAATGAATCGTAGCTATGACGACAGACAATGTGGTAAGAAAATACATGGATATGCAAATGTATCTTCAGATCCTGATAAGGTGTCCCATAGGGGTCCTCCAAACCTCCTTTTGCCGGATCAACCCGGATCAGACGTTGATTGGCTCATCCAAGTCACGTGATCGTAATAAGGCATGAAAACACATGAATATGCACATAAATGCATGACGTCATAGCAAAGCCGCAGTATACGAAGCAGATTTTAGTTTAATTGTGAATCATTTGCAGCGCAGAAAGCCTCCAGAACCACACTGAAAGTTCCTTCTTTATTTCTCTAAAGAATATAATACTATGTTATGAGAGTGTGTGTTTTGTAATTTGAAATAACACATTGATTAAGTGATAATTAAACAACCTTCAATCAGTATATCTGTTCTCACCGTGAATGTTAAGACTCTGGTGAGTTAATGGTTTATATTTGTGACCCAATATTTTAGATTTGTGACTCAATTGCATTGTTCTAAAAATTTCTATTGTCATTCTTTGTAGCTTGCTTATTGACTGTTCAATATATTATTGAATATTTTAGACTTGTTTTTGTTGTATTTTGCTGGTTCAAAGGGGACTCTTAAACCTTTTGTCACGGCAAATTGTTAACTGTAACAGCTATCATGTACGTGACCATCGAAGCGAAGCAATTCTTGGAAATTCAGGTATGTCAAGGTCCCTGATAAGCTCTCTTTATCACAAGAGCGTAGTTGTTCCTTTGCCACTCAGTGGCGTATGCAGATGAATCGTGGTTTAATACATACATCGCTTGTCTAGAGGCGCAATGGCAAGCAAAATCTACCCATTACAGCTAGCGACCTCAGCTTCTGCATTATTTTTACCTGTGAGCACCGACCTAATTACTCCCAGCTATCTACTCCAAAGTGTGGGTAGAGGGTATATCTCGTGTGTGTGTTCGTGTGTGTTTGTTTGTTCGTGTGTGTTTGAGTGTTCGTGTGTGTGTCTGTATGTCTGTCTTTCTCTCTCTCTCTCTCTCTCTCTCTCTCTCTCTCTCTCTCTCTCTCTCTCGCTGTGTGTGTGTGTGTGTTTGTTGAAAGTACTTAAATGCCACACGAGCGGACGGGCTTGTGTCACAACGGTTTGGGGGCTGTTGAATGTACAATCTTATCTCCGCGAGAAACATCCTCAAGAACACCACCCCTACATAACAGAGAGTCATTCCAGCATTAACTTCGAGTTCTATTCGCGACACACGCATTTGTTTAACCATGCAGTGAAGCGATAAATATTACATTATAGGTAAGAGTAGATGTATTGTACAATTTTATATTTTGAAGCCCCATAAGAGTAGTTTGCTTGTGTTTCCTATATATCCAATGTCTTAATACATCAAGTACAGTTCTATGACAACTTAGTGAAACTTACAATCGCGGGGATCAGCTCAAAATATATTTGGAGAATTTTACTAAAACCCACGATTTTCGTGGCGAACTGGTCCGTCAGCGAGTCGGGTTCGGACTGTGCTGTTGCTCTCCCGTTGTCATCATTTATGAGGTTGACAGGCAGTGGATCCTTATCTTTCGTGCTAAGTTTCAGATCGATGGTGAGTTGTCCAAAGGGTTTTCGGCGGCTTTTTCATACATGGCCATAAAGTGATCCATGTTTTCGGGGAAAGTTCTCCAGGCAAAAACTTTGATTTGATATGTATCTATGGGTGAATGAAATAAGCTGACATAATGAGCGTTCAAAGCAATGTCTCTCGAAACAGGTTTTGTAGCAGAAGAAAGATCAGTACATTTTTGTGATGGGAGGTTTGAGTGAACAGCCGTGAAATACGCTTGTCATACTTTGCTTCGGCCAAGAAATCAGCCAACACCAAAACGTTCCGTTGACGAGCATCAAAGTAATCCTCGTCCAATATATCGTAGGGAATTCCTTTCATAAACGTCACATGAGGCAGCTGTTCGCGGATGTGTTGATATAACGGCCATGTCGTAGCAGATGAAAGGTTAACACAGACTTTCCACAGCCACTGGTTCCCACCACGAGCACATTGGAGGGAATTAGGAATTTGAATCGTTCTCGAACATCCGACATACTGGGTAAATGAGGCAGCGACGAGTGGACTGCGGCGGCGGCGGAGATAGTGGGTGGGCTTGTAACGGCGGGTGGACTTGCGGCGGCGGAGATAGTGGGTGGACTTGTAACGGCAGGTGGACTTGCGGCGGCGGAGATAGTGGGTGGCTTGTAACGGCAGGTGGACTTGCGGCGGCGGAGATAGTGGGTGGGCTTGTAACGGCAGGTGGACTTGCGCCGGCGGAGATAGTGGGTTGACTTGTAACGGCAGGTGGACTTGCGCCGGCGGAGATAGTGGGTATACTTGTAACGGCAGGTGGACTTGCGGCGGTGGTGGCTGGACTTGTGGCGGCGGTGGAGAAGGGTGTAACTGAGATGTCTTTAGGTTATGTTTATTTCTTCTGTGTCGTAACATGACATCTCTCCTTGAAAATATTTTCTCACAGGTGGCATGCCCCATGGTGATCCAATACGGTATGCAATTAGAAGGTCTGAGGCTTTCTTTTATACCCTTCACCCATGTGATGGTTTAAGGCTGCTTGTTGACGCTTCAAGACAGCTAGTTCCCGTTCCACCACAGCCCTCTCCTCCGACACATGTTGTATTTTCACAGGCTGTATATTCAGTACAGTCTTTTGGTCCTTCTTCTAAGGTGCAACCTGTCTCTTCTTCTTCTTAGGTGCACCTGTCTCTTCTTCTTCTTAGGTGCAACCTGTCTCTTCTTCTTAGGTGCAACCTGTCTCTTCTTCTTCTTAGGTGCAACCTGTATCTTCTTCTTAGGTGCAACCTGTATCTTCTTCTTCTTAGGGGCAACCTGTCTCTTCTTCTTAGGTGCAACCAGTCTCTTCTTCTTAGGTGCAACCTGTCTTCCTATTTGGTGCCCTTGTTTTCTTCAAGGGTGGTTTTCTTGACTTTGACTTGGTCTTGTTAAACTTGATAAAATGTATCTAGGTATATCATCTGGAGCATGGGTGAAACTGTCAGTCGCCCAACTCTAGCGTGGAGTTATATTCTTGCACTTTCCTGTGACATGCACAGGTGGGAATCTGGAAACACACTTTCTTCTTCACGGCACACTTGTCAGTATGTGTTAGAAAACGGCGGTACGTGTATTTTAATTTCCTCTTACAGTAAACACAGGTAAATAAAGCCTGGTCATCTTCACCGTTGGCATCCACAGGTAGCAGGCCAAGGCATGTGTCACAGAGGTAGGACATCTTGTACTGAACTGTGGAGTAGCTCTCAATCCGACGTCTCAACGGTAACCATGAGCATGCTCTATAGAAACCTATGGAAGTCACAATACTATACTAAATACACAGTCAACATACTATACTAAATACACAGTCAACATACTATACTAAATACACAGTCACAATACTATACTAAATACACAGTCACAATACTATACTAAATACACAGTCAACATACTATACTAAATACACAGTCACAATACTGTACTAAATACACAGTCAACATACTATACTAAATACACAGTCAACATACTATACTAAATACACAGTCACAATACTATACTAAATACACAGTCACAATACTATACTAAATACACAGTCAACATACTATACTAAATACACAGTCACAATACTGTACTAAATACACAGTCAACATACTATACTAAATACACAGTCAACATACTATACTAAATACACAGTCAACATACTATACTAAATACACAGTCAACATACTATACTAAATACACAGTCAACATACTATACTAAATACACAGTCAACATACTATACTAAATACACAGTCAACATACTATACTAAATACACAGTCAACATACTATACTAAATACACAGTCAACATACTATACTAAATACACAGTCAACATTCATACAGAGCTATTGACATGATATTTCGGATTATATATGCGTTGACAAGACGTCAAAGTGATGACTGCCACACCTTGAATGAATCGGTTTGGCGAGGCCACTCAGGTCAGAACTGTTTAAGTAAGACTGTGTAGGTAATGACATGCCTTACCTGAACCAAATCTCCCCTCGTCGTTATTCGTGTAGCTGCTGTATGATCCCCTCTCTGTACATTCCGACTCCAGGACATATGAACATGTTCGTGATCTGTGAAGAGTCATGTCTAACCTTAATACAACAGTTTTAGTCAACATACGATGAACTTTCACCACATACACACATACACTCTATTTGAATGAAATACGCATTGTGTATTGTGTATAGAGTGTCTGTTAGGTACCCCACCTCATCGTATATCTATATATACGTCACCGAGTTCAAAGGGCGAAAAACAACCATCGTGACCACGGGTGGAACGGAAGTGGTCAATGTTTATCTACTTATAACGAACTGACAGATATAACGAACTGTTATAGGGGTCGCGAATGCTTGCTGTACCTAGTCGAAATGCAGATAACGAGAAGGAACTAGAAGGTGGTCCCTCTTCGTTATTACCGTAATAAACTCGAATACATCAGTGACATTATCAAGAACAGCTTGTATGTTTTTGTTCCTTGCATTTTAATTGCCACAGTTTGACTGACAGTATGAGCGATGACGCTTAATAGGTCACGGTGACAGTAACTACCGACGACCCGATGCAACTGGCAGACTCCTACAGATGTCGTATTTACCTAACCCATTGGTCGGTGGGAGAGTTTGTTATATCGGAGCCATTGGATGGTGGTGGTTCCACTTGCCGTAATGGTGGGTCCGGATATTGTTAGGTACAGGGACGTTTCAGCTATGTTGACAAACATGACCACCCGATCGTCTGGTTCCGCTTACAATGCCCTTGGAAGTTTCATCCGGGAGTAGTACAGATGTCTGAGATCAATGCACTGATGGAGAGGAGCTGAGATACAACGTTGTTCGGTGCTGGATCTGGCTCCACTTGTAATGCGGCGTCTTGAAGTTGGGTCATGGTGACCTTTCACATGGACTTAAGCTTTGACCAGAACGTTTAGCTAACACCCCCAGGAGGGTGAGAGTTGTGTTCAGGGGTCGGTGGTCAAACGAATCTTAAGGTCAGGTTCCCGTACAATCAAGTGTTTGGTACAATGTGTCGGGTTTCGAGCAAGCGGCTTTCTGTTCTCCGGACTAAACCTCTGTCCACCAAATCACAGCTCCAGTCAACCATATAAGGAATTAAAGTGACAAAACCCTTTCCCACAAAAAATGTTATGCTACTTCTGACTACATGTATATCATAAACATGTGTTTGTTTGTGTATTTACAGCTGGTTGACGGCGTTCTGTAAATAATCGGAGCTGGACCAGACAATCCATTGATTGACATCATGAGATAATGACACGTGTATTTAGGGTAAACAGCTGGGAACATCTGGTCCATACTGGTAGTTCGAACCCCGATTTGACCATGATCCTTGGTTAGTTTGTCGCCACCATGCATGTGGTCACGAGGTTCACTAAAACAGGCAAACGACCGTGACTAAGTGGCAGCTGACTCGTGAAGCTGATATGCGCCCATTTTGTCAAATTCTGTTTTGACGTTTTAGATTCGAAATGACAGCATCTTTTCACCACTGAAGCAGAATCCAGACTTTGTTATGCATTACTCTGTTTATTCATATGGAGAGATCCTTAAACATATCTAAATATTATCATACACATATCATACACAGAAAGGCTTTCTTTCTTCGACTGTTTTATTGTGAGGTACAACGGTATCAAACGTTACAATATTCTGTTCGTTGACAAGCTGATAACAGTACATGCTCGTAGATATGGGAAAATACTTGCTAAACAAGTGGACGTGTCTACAAAATTCCTCTTTGAGGATACGGAAACTGTTCCGTTGCTAAATAATGTGTTATTTAACAACAGGAATACAATACAATGCGGCTTACACTTGTGTTCAATGCAGGAATATGTTAACCCACTCTCCCTGACCCACAAGAGCCGATCCCACCAGACCTTCTGATCTTGGCAGTGTGGCCTCAAGTAACGCCTCACAGGCTTGGTTTGACGTGTGACCTTGACCACCCCACCAACACTCTGTGTATATCGCCTGACCTTGGCCACCTCACCAACAGTCTGTGTATGTTGCGTGACCGTGGCCACCTCACCAACAGTCTGTGTACGTCGTGTGACCTTGGCCACCTCACCAACTGTCTGTGAACGTCGTGTGACCTTGGCCGCCTCCCCAACAGTCTGTGTACGTCGTGTGACCTTGGCCACCTCACCAAGAGTCTGTGTACGTCGTGTGACCTTGGCCACCTCACCAAGAGTCTGTGCACATCTTGTGGCTACCTTCCGTGACCTTGGCCGAAGCTTCCTTCTTCTTCCAACACGTCTTGGCATTACTGAAACAATAATCAACAGAGGACCTTTAGGCTATCTAAATCCCCTGACTTTGTTTGTAATTGCATTCAAATCTAATTCTGAGTAATTACAATTCTACCATGTATGACCCTTTCCATCAACACAATGTCATTCATGGGACATGTTGAGTAAAGAAACATCCAGATTTTCAAACAAGCATATTTACACAATTTCCAAAATTGTTAAGTTATTTTTAGCAAAACGCATTTCTTGTATATCAAAAGGAGAAAAGCATATGTGCTGTCTGAAATATATAGGTCTAGATGAACAGATATTCTATTCAACAGGTTATTTCCGTCAACATTATAAAATATCAACACTCTGAACATCTGTTGTCGCGCTAATGACATGCATCATATATAAGAGAATGGATCTACAGTTAACGCATCATTACGAAAATACATACCAATCAGATTCTTGACATGTACTGTTTGATGTACTATGATGTTGGAATGGCCGTTCTGCACATTGGTAACATCTGCAACGATGTCCACCATCAGGTTCTGTCCATCTCCATCAACAGCATCTGTTCTGTGTCTGTCGCCATCATCTACGCTCAGTCTTTGTCCTCTTTCGCTGTCCTGTCTTTTCGTAATTCTTTCTCTTTTGGTGTAATCCCCTGTCGGCATTCTGCCACCATTAACGTATTTTTGCTGCGCTGCTTTAACAGTGTCATCTCCACTCCCTTGACCGAATTCTATGTCTTCTTTTTGTCCTCCTACAGCACAATAATCTCCACTCTTTTTGCTATAATTGCATTCTCCATCGCTATCACATTCTCCATCACTATCACACTCTTCATGGCTGTCGTATTCTCCCTGTATACCTTCCGCAGCACCTTCACCGAGTCCCACCTCTATTCCTCCGCAAATGTCATCGTTTCCTTTATCCATTCCTTCAGTGTTGTAATGACATTTCTTCCATATTTTATCACCATCATCACCATATTCTCCCTGGTTTCCACCAACAGAGCCACATTTTTCTCGTCTTTCTCTTCCTCCACCGACAACAGCGCCTCCTCCACCTCCAAGGATGTACTCATCTCCCCCCATCTTCCTCCAAACCTCTCACATTCTCCCTGCTTTCCATCGACAGTGCCATCTTTGTCTCGTTTTTCTCTTCCTTCACGAAGAACAGTTTTATTGCCACCTCCAGTAGCATACTGCAATCTCTCCCACCTTCCTCCCTGATTGCCATCAACAACGTCTTTTCCTCCAATTTCCTCATCAATGTCTCCACCTCCAATTGTATTTTGATCTCTGCTCCATTTTCTTTTCCACGCTCCTCTCCAAAAGCCTTGTATATTTTCCTTTCCTCAGCTGAACCAGCACCCTGATATCTGTCCACCTTAGTCTCCACGACACCAGCACCCCGACTTCTTTCCTTCTCAGTATCGGAGACACCAGAACCCCGACCTGTTTCCTTCTCAGTTTCGGAGACACCAGCACCTCGACCTCTTTCCTCCTCAGTTTCGGAGAAACCAGCACCTCGACCTCTTTCAACAGTTTCCATGACAGCAGCATCCTGACCTCTGTCCACAGTTTCGGAGACACAAGCACCCTGACCTCTTTCCTCCTCAGTTTCGAAGACACCACAGCCCGACTGCTTACCTCCTCAGTTTCCGAGACACAAGCACCCTCACCTCTTTCCTTCTCAGTTTCCGAGACACCAGCACTCCGACCTCTTTTCTTCTCAGTTTCGGAGATATCATCACACTGAATTTTTTCTTCTCAGTTTCAGAGACAACAGCATACCAACATCTTTCCTTCTCAGTTTTGGAGACACCAGCAACCCGATTTCTTTCCTTCTCAGTTTCCGACATCATCACCCTGACTTCTTTCTTTCTCAGTTTCGGAGACATCATCACCCTGACTTCTTTCCTTCTCGGTTTCGGAGACACCAGCATACCGACCTCTTTCCTTCTCAGTTTCGGAGACATCATCACCCTGACCCCTTTCCTTCTCAGTATCCGAGATACCAGCACCCTGACCTCTTTTCTTCTCAGTTTCGCAGATATCATCACCCTGAATTCTTTCCTTCTCAGTTTCAGAGACAACAGCATACCGACATCTTTCCTTCTCAGTTTTGGAGACACCAGCACCCCGACTTTTTTCCTTCTCAGTTTCGGATACATCATCACCCTGACTTCTTTCCTCCTCAGTTTCAGAGACACCAGCATACCGACCTCTTTCCTTCCCAGTTTGAGAGACATCATCACCCTGACTTCTTTCCTTCTCAGTTTCGGAGACATCATCACCCTGACTTCTTTCCTTCTCGGTTTCAGAGACACCAGCATACCGACCTCTTTCCTTCTCAGTTTCGGAGACACCAGCACCCCGACCTCTTTCCTCCTCAGTTTCGGAGACACCAGCACCTCAACCTCTGTCCACAGTTTCCGAGACAGCAGCCCCTCGACCTAAGTCCACAGTTTCGGAGACACCAGCATACCGACCTCATTCCTCCTCAGTTTCGGAGACACCAGCACCTCAACCTCTGTCCACAGTTTCCGAGACAGCAGCATCCTGACCTCTGTCCACAGTTTCGGAGACACAAGCACCCTGACCTCTTTCCTCCTCAGTTTCGGAGATACCAGCACCCCGACCTCTTTCCTCCTCAGTTTCGGAGACACCAGCACCCTGACCTCTTTCTTTCTCAGTATCCGAGATACCAGCATACCGACCTCTTTTCTTCTCAGTTTCGGATACATCATCACCCTGACTTCTTTCCTTCTCAGTTTCAGAGACACCAGCATACCGACCTCTTTCCTTCTCAGTTTGAGAGACATCATCACCCTGACTTCTTTCCTTCTCAGTTTCGGAGACACCAGCACCCCGACGTCTTTCCTTCTCAGGTTACACTGACTTCTTTCCTCCTCAGTTTCAGAGACACCAGCACCCTGACCTCTTTCCTTCTCAGTATCCAAGATACCAGCACCCCGACCTCTTTTCTTCTCAGTTTCGCAGATATCATCACCCTGAATTCTTTCCTTCTCAGTTTCAGAGACAACAGCATACCGACCTCTTTCCTTCTCAGTTTTGGAGACACCAGCATCCCGACTTCTTTCCTTCTCAGTTTCGGAGACATCATCACCCTGACTTCTTTCCTCCTCAGTTTCAGAGACACCAGCTCACCGACCTCTTTCCTTCCCAGTGTGAGAGACATCATCACCCTGACTTCTTTCCTTCTCAGTTTCAGAGACATCATCACCCTGACTTCTTTTCTTCTCAGTTTCGGAGACATCATCACCCTGACCCCTTTCCTTCTCAGTATCCGAGATACCAGCACCCCGACCTCTTTTCTTCTCAGTTTCGCAGATATCATCACCCTGAATTCTTTCCTTCTCAGTTTCAGAGACAACAGCATACCGACCTCTTTCCTTCTCAGTTTCGGAGACACCAGCACCCCGACCTCTTTCCTCCTCAGTTTCGGAGACACAAGCACCCCCACCTCTTTTCCTCTCAGTTTCGGAGACACCAGCACCCCGACCTCTATCCTCCTCAGTTTCAGAGAAACCAGCACCTCAACCTCTGTCCACAGTTTCCATGAAAGCAGCCCCTCGACCTCAGTCCACAGTTTCGGAGACACCAGCATACCGACCTCTTTCCTCCTCAGTTTCGGAGACACCAGCACCCTGACCTCTTTCTTTCTCAGTATCCGAGATACCAGCATACCGACCTCTTTTCTTCTCAGGTTCGGAGATATCATCACCCTGACTTCTTTCCTTCTCAGTTTGAGAGACATCATCACCCTGACTTCTTTCCTTCTCAGTTTCAGAGACACCATCATACCGACCTCTTTCCTTCTCAGTTTCGGATACATCATCACCCTGACTTCTTTCCTTCTCAGTTTCAGAGACACCAGCATACCGACCTCTTTCCTTCTCAGTTTCGGATACATCATCACCCTGACTTCTTTCCTTCTCAGTTTCAGAGACACCAGCATACGGACCTCTTTCCTTCTCAGTTTCGGAGACACCAGCACCTCGACCCCTTTCCTTCTCAGTTTCGGAGACACCAGCACCTCGACCTCTTTCCTTCTCAATTTCGGAGACACCAGCACTTCGACGTCTGTCCACAGTTTCCGAGACAGCAGCATCCTGACCTCTGTCCACAGTTTCGGAGACAGCAGCACCCCGACCTCTGTCCACAGTTTTTGAGACACCAGCATACCGACCTCTTTCCTTCTCAGTTTCGAAGACACCAGCACCCCGACCTCTTTCCTCCTCAGTTTCGGAGACACAAGCACCACCACCTCTTTTCCTCTCAGTTTCGGAGACACCAGCACCCCGACCTCTATCCTCCTCAGTTTCAGAGAAACCAGCACCTCAACCTCTGTCCACAGTTTCCATGACAGCAGCCCCTCGACCTCAGTCCACAGTTTCGGAGACACCAGCATACCGACCTCTTTCCTCCTCAGTTTCGGAGACACCAGCACCTCGACCTCTGTCCACAGTTTCCGAGACAGCAGCATCCTGACCTCTGTCCACAGTTTCGGAGACACAAGCACCCTGACCTCTTTCCTCCTCAGTTTCGGAGATACCAGCACCCCGACCTCTTTCCTCCTCAGTTTCGGAGACACCAGCACCCTGACCTCTTTCTTTCTCAGTTTCGGATACATCATCACCCTGACTTCTTTCCTTCTCAGTTTCAGAGACACCAGCATACCGACCTCTTTCCTTCTCAGTTTCGGATACACCATCACCCTGACTTCTTTCCTTCTCAGTTTCAGAGACACCAGCATACCGACCTCTTTCCTTCTCAGTTTCGGAGACACCAGCACCTCGACCCCTTTCCTTCTCAGTTTCGGAGACACCAGCACCTCGACCTCTTTCCTTCTCAATTTCGGAGACACCAGCACCTCGACGTCTGTCCTCAGTTTCCGAGACAGCAGCATCCTGACCTCTGTCCACAGTTTCGGAGACAGCAGCACCCCGACCTCTGTCCACAGTTTTTGAGACACCAGCATCCTGACCTCTTTCCTCCTTAGCTTCGGAGACACGAGCACCCCGACTTCTTTCCTTTTTAGTTTCGGAGACACGAGCACCCTGACTTGTTTCCTTCTCAGTTTCAGAGATACCAGCATACCGACCTCTTTCCTTCTCAGTTTCGGAGACACAAGCATACCGACCTCTTTCCTTCTCAGTTTTGGAGACACCGGCATACCAACCTCTTTTCTTCTCAGTTTCGGAGACGCCAGCACCCCGACATCTTTCCTTCTCACTTTCAGAGACACCAGCATAACGACCTCTTTCCTTCTCAGTTTCGGAGACACCAGCACCCCGACCTCTGTCCATCTCAATATCCGAGACACCTTTATTCCTGCCGCAGATGGCACCAGGCTGTAGTAGCTTTATACCATCTCTTACAGGTGTGGCATTCCTTCTCTCTGCACTCCTATTTTGTCTTCGTCTATCACCAAAACACCGTCGCATCTCTTTCTGAAAACAAAAGACGGTATTCTGAAACGTATTGCACCAATGATCTGCACTGTAATCTCGAATATTTTAGTTGTTTCTATATTCTAACATTCTGCATCCTCTATTCCCGTATATCTTCATCGTAAACCTCCATCGATGGTACCTGCTGTGTTAAACAAGTATAGGCAAATACGGTACAGTAACCAACTAACAGTGAGTGAGTGAGTGAGTGAATTTTAGCATTTCAGTCAGCAAACACCAGTACAACGTCCACGAAATCCAGACCAGATAAACCGGGGATAGGAACCCGATAACGCGCTATCAGTCTAACATCACAATCATCGCCATGTTATCAAACGTTTATTGTATCAAAGGCCATAGGCCCACATTCGTAAAGTGCATATGCGTCACTATTTTCACAAAAGATTCGCATTTCATTTCTGCTCTTGAAGAAATATTTGAAGCATAACATAACAAATCTTAAATCTTGATAGTTTGTGGTTTCCATGGGAACATACATTGTTGTGCTGAAGGTCAAATTAAATGTTTATTTGGTATGTATTGCCGTCGAACGTTATTTAAGGATGGACATGGAAGGTGAAATGGTACAGATCTTCAAGATTGTTTAACTTACATGTACATACTATTTCAGACTTTGCAAGTTTATTATGTGTCCCTGTATCAATATTAAAAATTTAGCCTTGTACATCCTCGAGCACGAGCAAGGTCGTTTGCAAATGTACACAAGGTCGAATCTATTACATATTTCCCTGCTTTAATGCCAGTCTTTAAACACGCATAGTATTCATGTCTAGTGCTATGTGCTAATTATTTGTCCATTCTTGGGTGTACGTATATATTGATCTGGTTTGAAAAATGTTAAGCTAGGTATACATCCAGCGTCTGGGTAGACCAAAATATGACCAGGACCTGGACTAGATAAAATATGTGTAACATTTACTTGCTCAGTTCAGTCTACCTACTGAATCAACCAAATAAAGATAAACTAACGTTCTGTAGCCTTATCAGCTCTTCGTGACACCACCAGTGGAGTACATTATACATCAGGTAAACGGCGTTTTCACTCAGTCTCAGTCAGAGATAACACAAAGACGTGTATACCTATACCAATGAATTGTACAGCAATCATTGTGACTCACTGAGGAAACAAAACACAGTGGCCCCTCAGTGGCCCTTCAGTTTTCACGCCTTGTTAACAACCCTTCCCAGAGTCGCCCCTGAACACTTAGGTATTAGGAAGGTGACAACCCATCCATAATCATACTGGATGGCAAAAGCTGATTGTCTTGTACGGTTCCGTCTGATCCTCTGAAATAGTGCACAATTCCATGTTTCTGCATGCAACAAACATGGCCGACTTTCCACTCTATTGTAAATGCATCTAGGATAACGTCCTTTACTGTGCCTCAAATCAATGTTTAACGAAACACACACATTTACACGATTTACACACATTGTTAGTCGTTAGTAGTCAAACATACGCTATGAAATATTGGTACTAACCTTATTTGAGACTTGAAAGTATACGCGATTGTAAGCATAGAATTGTCACCAGACCTATGACGTGACCATTTGCAACGTGCATGCGTAAAGTTGTTCTGTTGCTGACAATGTGTTATACAAAACTACTAGACTGAAAAGACATAATTTGGATAGAAATAACTTCTAAACTCAGGGGCAATACATCGATTCTACTTCTTTGTGTAATTAAAAACTGCAAGAACTGTTCGTAAACTTTGATAAAATATCTATGTCCCCGTTGCTCATCCCTGGGAAACTTGTATGATCCAGGGCTGTGAGACAGGCTTCAATATCGCATACAAGGTCACTTGGACGTTATCACATACAGACTCGTCTAACCTATGCCGGCACCATTTTGAACACCTATTTGCATTCCTGTCTCCTCCTCATGCAATACTTGTATCTAAGCAACAGTATTTCATCCCTGTCCTGAGTTTCGTCCATGAAACAGTACCAACATTATTGCAAGATTTCCAGCTGCACGTGTAGCTATTGCCTTTCCACGATTGTGTTTCGGTAACCCTATTTCGTGTTAAAATCCAAAATATGCTAAATTTCATGTTTTACAGATAATTGTTATGTTTCTCAGCAGCCTGACGACTACAATTCAAGCGAGACATTTCAAAAGCGAGGTGAGCATATTTATCATGCTTTTCCTGAATCTTGGTCATCACATTGCTGACAAAAGGGACAGAAAATGACAAAAAATGAATTCAGTGGCCTTATCAAAAAGGACAAAATGAGGCACTGCAGGCAGGTTAGGTTCGTACTCAGCTCAGAGCCCTTGCCCCTTTTACATGCAGCCCAGACAGCGAATTATATCTCCCAGGAACCGCTGCCTTCTCGAACCTAGCAAGAACTTTCCGGAGAATGTGTAGATTCCTGCAGAGTGTCAGAAGGGCTGTGATCCTGGCAGTAAACACGGGTTCTCAACCAATGTCAGTAGGCAGATTGAGAGGTACAGGGCACCAAAAACAATGGTGAGTCGAACAACTTAATTCTTCGGATGCACGTGACTTATTGTAAGCGAGGTCCGCATATTTGCCATGTTTCTCCGGAATCTTGTCAATCACATTTGTCTCAAAAGGGACAGAAAACTCAATCATATACATAATTTCACTAGTTTAATAAAAAAAGGACAAGGCCACTTTTGTTGGCTTGGATACGTCTGAGGCTGTATAAGGGCTTATTCCAAAGAATTTTACACTTGTCATTTTCCTTGAGGCCCTCCACATATGCTGGGTCGTATTATGGTTGAACCACAAGCATTGCAAAGACGGTAATAAAACGACGGTTGCATGCAATTACCTCACTTAAACTACTTGTCTTCGTGCCAACGCTAGGAATCCTCTGACTGTTGGACAGACTCGTGAAAATCTTTACATCATCTACATTTCATATTTACATTTTAAAATCACATATTGAGGAGAGAGTGACTGGTCCTTACCAGCAACCAGAAAATCTTCTGTTTCACTTACCAGACCAGCCAGACGTCATCCAAGCGAAGAAGTCGGCAGGGTTGTTCTTCTCCTCAACACACTGCTCAAAACCGCAGTGCAAGTTGATATGACTTATATCGCATACTGTTCAGACCTCACAATGACACATGCATACATTATTGATGTGACCGGCGTGACATGCATTGAAAGCCTACTGGCAACCCGACAGGTTTTGTCACTCTGTCATCTAAAGCAAGTTGTGCTGAAGCGTAATATACTTCCTCGTACACAAATAGTTGAGCAGAGTTGAGATACCCGTGTTCCCGGCTGGCGTGGGTAGATATACTGGTGTGGGTAGATATACTGGTGTGACATCATGGCGGACACTACACTTGTCTTCGTCTTGTGTGCCCTTGCACTTCTGAGCGCTGCCGCTGAATCTAATAATGGTAAGTTGGAACTTCAGTACTTTATGGCTCTGGCTATGTTGTAAGTAGCAGTAGAACCTTTGTAGATACTCCATGCACCATGGTTCCTCGGTACCCAAAGCTCGTCAGGTGAATATGTGACGCGTCTTGACCTGCTTTGCCCACATCCCACGTTTCTAGGAGGTAGTGATACAGATGCGACACCGCTCTGTGTGTCGGGAATCACTGTCACGGTATATTTAGGACCACTTTGTCAAGTTAACCTGCATCCAGCATGGCGCAGCATTTATGCCATCCGATCTGTCCATCCTTCCATCGGTTCCTGGCATATATTTTTGGGAGACAACACATAATTTGGAATGTAACAATATGACACAATTCAGGTTAAAGCAAGGGAGTGTTATATAATAAGGACCTCTATGTTATTGTTGTAAATATACAATCGCAAAGACGTAGCTCCAGACAAACAAGTCGTATTTCCCACTTGCGCGTTACATTACTGAACTTCCTTCATAAAGCCTAACATGAACCCAGTCGAAACCTACATCACAATGCCACATTACCCACCTATCATAGCCTACACTTCGAATCTATGATATGGAAATATTATGACTCACCTATTTAAGACTTACTTCCTTATGTTAATCAGGCGTGTTAACAAATATACTGTACAGTCCTATTTTTGTCACTCTGAATATATATGTATGTATATCAATATATTTGCTGTGATAGAGACAGCCACACCAGAATTATCTCCGTGGTATTATTTACACAGTGAATGTATATACCACAGGTACAGTTTTGGCTGGTTCTATAGGAGCCTTTTCCCTGGAGACAATGTTAATGAAGGTACATCCTGATATTAGGTCCATGCAAAACAAAAATAATGATGATGGAAATAAAATTGGGTAACGAATATAAAACCATTGCTGTTTAAAACTGGTTTTGGTAATGCAGGTTCCACACACACACACACACACACACACACACACACACACACACACCCCTCCGTCTCCCCACCCCCTTTGAAGATAACTGGCTCCGCCTATGCAGATAGTGATAGTGTTCAACTCGCATGTAGTTTTTGACGAAATCTGATGATAGGGACCTACACAGCCAGCCAAGATATACGAACTTAGCCTTGTACTTATATCTGAAGTTAATATCCAGGTCGTTTATTACGGCGAAACAACTAAATGCCCCCAAAGGCGTCGATTTAAGAATTAAAATAGTTATTTCTTCATTTTCAGCGACAGAAAAGATAATGTTTATCACAGACAGCGGTGCAGGTGTAGAAGTCAACGGGAGCGTGTACCGATGTACCCTGGATGGCAGGTCCAGCTGCAGTGTTCTCCCGATCCACACCCCCAACCCCAGATGCCCTGTATACGACCCGGTAGAGGACTATGTCTATTGGTCCGACTTTGTTCTCAAGTCTGTTTGTAGGGTCAAGTCTTCAGGAGAAGACTACGAAACGTGGGTGAACGTCTCCAGAAGTAAGGATGTAAAGATATTTGATAATTACGAACTTAAAACAAACTCACCAACACGTACCCACTAAAGAAGCCATCTTAATTTATTGAGGTAAACACTGTTGATAGAGATCACCCTTCAGATCAGCAGATGTGTGTATCGTTTTTGTGATTGTATTTAAAGAAGTACTATTTTGGTTCGACTTTTTAGGTTTATATGGAATGGCCCTTGATCCCGAACTAAGGGCAGTCTTTGTGTTCGACCTTCAAAATGATGATAATAGCTCCTTGTGGAAGATAAACATGGACACAAAGATCCTGACAAAGGTTCCGACTGAAAATTCACTTGTATGGGGAATCGCGATCGACACTCGGAACAAGTAAGAATTACAGTCAACTAAAATTGAAATAACAGATTCAAGTTAAAGCCGTGTAAAGTAGGTATGCCAGCAATGATTTGACAGCCGGCGAAAAGCAAACTGTTGAAATACTGTTTTACATTGCAGGAAGTTGTTCCTAGCATTTGCCACAAAAATCACAATGATGAACTACGACGGGAGTAACTATGTCACCCTACTAAACAAAAAGAATGGCGATCATTTTGGTATGATGTTTGACATGGAAGGTAAGTACACACGTTCTGCTGTTTAGGGGGTTACTTATTCAACCTTGCCCAGTATCCTTGTCTTTCAACATCTGCGGATGTGAATATAAAAGACAATTAGAGAGTCACATTTTTGACTTATTTAGAATAGATCTTAACAATCTCTAGGAAATCACTCCGTCAATGAAGCTGATTTGTCACTCTTGTTTTTTACCAAAATAAAAAATAATAATAACTCGAGCTGGTAACCTTTTCGATGTTTTGTTCATTTTTCCTTTTAAAGATATTATCTAAAATAATAAACAGATGGATTTACAACAGAGAATGGGTAGCGGCAGATAACAGTGTTTTGGACTCGATCTATTCATTACTACCATAAGGTTTTTTATAAAAGGTCCAATCCTCAGTGCAAGACCAAAAATACAAAACGCCTCCCAGGCTTCCAAAGATGTCGTTTTTCTGACGAAAGACTTGATGGTCCTTATTTAGCTGGAATAATACTGGACAAGTGATTTAGGTTTATTGCTATTTATCAAGTCAAGTATGGCAGCTGTCTCAGATACGAACACGGCGTCGTCTGCCGCAGGTCACAGATTGTACTACGCTGACTCTTCGGCGCGCACTTTGGGATCCCTGGACTTGGAGACGAACGTTACCACTGTGTACCGTAACGACACTTCATATCTGTCTGTTCATGAGTTCGAAGGTGTACTGTATGCTGGGCCTTTTGGAGACAGGTAAATGTTACATGGAGCCTCATATGTAATATCCATTAGGTTGTATGCAGACACAGTATTGAAATGCGTATGCATGTTTGTGGGTGTCAGTGTGCGCGCTTGCCATTAAATAATTACGGTATATAATTTTCAATCACAACAATAAACATGAACACTATTTACTGCCACTTAACAATAAATCAGCTGTTTTGCGTCACTGAAGAAAAATTAATTATCATTCATTTACGGAATACCAATTGCATTATAAATATGTACACGTTCAGAACGATGTTGAAACTTACCTTTCGTCTACAAGACAAAATATTGCCATGAATTGACTATTGAATTTCCTTACAGGGGGACAGTGGATGTACTTCCTGGAGGCTGTGGGCCACGCTCCCATGTGTACTTTAACACATCCATTCTTGGGGGCATACGTGCTAGTGTCTTCAGGATATATGGTAATGATATATTAGGTAGACTCAAGTAAAGCGTATATTGTACATTAGTACATTATTAAGACATTTGTACATATCTTTTGATCAGCTATGGGCATACGTTGACAATTGAAACATTTGTGGGAAATGCTTCAATGGAAGTGCTTGTGACAACATCGATGGCCATTGTGCAGATGGATGTGACACTGGCTGGATTGGCGACACTTGCACTACTGGTGTGTACGAAGGCGTTATAATAAATAATAGTGCTGATTATAATAAACTTAATTCCAACAAATTGTTCAGAAGCTCTCGGGCAAAGACATTAGTACATATCTTTTGATCAGCTATGGGCATACGTTGACAATTGAAACATTGATTGTGGATTTACTGTAGATCAACACGTGTATCTCTGTCACACAGTGTTAACGTGCTGTATCTGTGCATCGTTCAACAGGCTGTCCCTCTGGGTGGTATGGTCGGATGTGCACCCGGGAATGTGGGAAATGCTTCAATGGAAGTGCTTGTGACAACATCGATGGCCATTGTGCAGATGGGTGTGACACTGGCTGGATTGGCGACACTTGCACTACTGGTGTGTACGAAGGAGTTATGATAAATAATAGTACTGATTATAATAAACTTAATACCAACAAATTGTTCAGAAGCTCTCGGGCAAAGACATTAGTACATATCTTTTGATCAGCTATGGGCATACGTTGACAATTGAAACATTGATTGTGGATTTACTGTAGATCAACACGTGTATCTCTGTCACATAGTGTTAACGTGCTGTATCTGTGCATCGTTCAACAGGCTGTCCCTCTGGGTGGTATGGACGGCCGTGTATCTCTGTCACACAGTGTTAACGTGCTGTATCTGTGTATCGTTCAACAGGCTGTCCCTCTGGGTGGTATGGTCGGATGTGCACCTGGGAATGTGGGAAATGCTTCAATGGAAGAGCTTGTGACAACATCGATGGCCATTGTGCAGATGGGTGTGACACTGGCTGGATTGGCGACACTTGCACTACTGGTGTGTATGAAGGAGTTATAATATATAATAGTAATGATTAAGATAAACTTAATTCCAACAAATTGTTCAGAAGCTCTCGGGCAAAGGCACTGTGAAAAAGCTGTCTTATTAGCATTCGCTCGAGCTGTTCGAGTTAGCGTCCACTTGAACATGGGTGTTGGTTGCAATGTATGATGCGTACGGTACTCAAATCACAGTTTGTGTTAAACTGTAGAGTTACGACAGAAGTCTGTGTGAAAGTACAGAATTACGACAGCATCATCGGTTAAACTAAAGAGACTCGACAGAAGTCTATCCGAAACAAGTACGTCACGACTGTAGTCTGAGTTACACTATAGAGTTACGACACTGATCTGTACTAAACTATAGACTGAACACAGTGAACAATAGCAAGCTACAGAATCACGACAGTGATGTCCTTTCAACTATAGAGTTGCGACGGTGTTCTATGTTCAGCTAAAGATTTACGACTATAGTTTTTGTTGAGTTGCTTTCTTATCTTGAACAAAGATAACATCCCAGTTTGACGTTCAAATTACCCGATAAATAATTCAGGCCAAGGTGGTTAGCGTATTTAGATGACTGGGACATGGTCATGCTTTAACGCGATGAATGGTCGGGCCATCAGCGTTGGGTTAAAGTTTGGTGCACGTGATGTTGTCTTAAATGGTCTGAATGTAGGTGGAGGTATTTCAGTTTTTGTACCTTCCGGGTGCTCACCTGTCCACTAGATCTGATATGACTCTATCGCTTTTAGTACCTAGACGATATGAATATGAATTTAGTGTTTTGATTATCAGATTTGAACGATGGCTAATCAAGTCGTCAGAGAGATTTTTACACATGGCGTATTTTTTGAAAGCATGTCCAAATGGTACCTACGGTGAGCGCTGCGGGAAGCTGTGTGACCAATGTGTTGGCGGTGCCCCCTGTCATCCCGCTAACGGCACGTGTCAAGCCGGAAACGTGGTTCAAGAATTATATCATGAAGGTATAAACAATGAAGCTAGTTATCACGAAAAGGTTTTTATTACACGGCTCCGTCAGCGTTGCTGGGTTCTATGTACCTGGCAGGCGCATAGCAGAATCTTATTCAACTTAGGATAAAACTTTGTTTTCAAATCGCTATTATTGGTTTGTATTACAAAGGGGTAAGCGAATTAGTTGGAACAGTGAAACAAATGCACGTGCGGTACGTTATGAGTGTTAAATTAGACCAACCCTACTTGTTCTCGGTGTTTCAATTAATGTGCATACCCCCTTGTAATACAAACCAATAATAGTGATTTGAAACTATGATCGTTTGTCAAACAACTTTTATCCTAAGTTGAATAACATTCTGAGATTTACATGTTCAATTGGAAAGGTAAAATTATGAGGATTCGCAATCGTAATTTCACTTTATCCGATTTTACTTTTTTGTTCAAAGTAAAATTCATCGGTACGTTTTTCACTGCAAACAGACTATACTGCTTTGAACAGTACCCTGGTCAGTGATGACCACCACTGTGGTGAAGTTGGCATCGGTGTTGTCTTGGAATAATAAAAAGGACAATGATGGCTATTCAAAAAGCCCCTTTATTCACGCTGCCTGTGGAGGAGCTAGAAGCTTGACAGTTATCTGACTTATCCCGCCGGGTACCCATCCGCGTGTGTCAGAACACGTGTGTCACGAATGCTTCGTTGTGTGTCAGGACAGAAGTCATAGAAACTCTCAGGAGTCAAGCTGCCGAACACCGTCAACACAGACTCTACGTGACCAACGTTGTTTAACTTCCACTGATTTGTGAGATGTATGCACAGGACCACACCACCTCATGGTTTTGTGGTTGTTAATATGTCTACCTGCCATGCACAGGACCACACCATGTCACGGTTTTGTGGTTGTTAATATGTCTACCTGCCATGCAGAAGACCACACTACTTCATGGTTTTGTGGTTGTTAATATGTCTACCTGTCATGCACAGGACCACACCACCTCATGGTTTTGTGATTGTTAATATGTCTACCTGTCAAGCACAGGACCACACCACCTCATGGTTTTGTGGTTGTTAATATGTCTACCTGTCATGCACAGGACCACACTTTCACTTCATGGTTTAGTGAAGTTTGTTAATATGTCAGGACCACACTACTTCATGGTTTTGTGGTTGTTAATATGTCTACCTGTCATCCACAGGACCACACCACGTCATGGTTTTGAGGTTGTTAATATGACTACCTGTCATGCACAGGACCACACCACGTCATGGTTTTGAGGTTGTTAATATGTCTACCTGTCATGCAGAGGACCACACTACTTCATGGTTTTGTGGTTGTTAATATGTCTACCTGTCATGCACAGGAGCACACCACCACATGGTTTTGTGGTTGTTAATATGTCTACCTGCCATGCACAGGACCACACCACGTCATGGTTTTGTGGTTGTTAAAATGACTACCTGTCATGCACAGGACCACACCACCTCCTGGTTTTGTGGTTGTTAATATGTCTACCTGCCATGCACAGGACCATACCACCTCGTGGTTTTGTGGTTTTTAATATGTCTACCTCCCATGCACAGGTCCACACCATCCCATGGTTTTGTGGCTGTTAATATGTCTACCTGCCATGCACAGGACCACACCACCACATGGTTTTGTGGTTGGTAATATGTCTACCTGTCATGCACAGGACCACACCACATCATGGTTTTGTGGTTGTAAATATGTCTACCTGCCATGCACAGGACCACACCACCTCATTGTTTTGTGGTTGATAATATGTCTACCTGCCATGCACAGGACCACACCACGTCATGGTTTTGTGGTTGTAAATTTGTCTACCTGTCATCCACAGGACCACACCACCACATGGTTTTGTGGTTTGTAATGTTTACCTGTCATACACATGACCACACCACTGCATGGTTTTGTGGTTGTTAATGTGTCTACCTGTCATGCACAGGACCACACCACCTCATGGTTTTGTGGTTGGTAATATGTTTACCTGCCATGCACAGGACCACACCACCACATGGTTTTGTGATTGTTAATGTGTCTACCTGTCATGCACAGATCCACACCACCTCATGGTTTTGTGGTTGTTAATATGTCTACCTGCCATGCACAGGCCCACACCACCTCATGGTTTTGTGGTTGTTAATATGTCTACCTGTCATGTACAGGAGCACACTAGCTCATGGTTTTGTGGTTGTTAATATATCTACCTGCCATGCACAGGACCACACCACCTCATGGTTTTGTGATTGTTAATATGTCTACCTGTCATGCACAGGTCCACACCACCACATGGTTTTGTGGTTGTTAATACGTTTACCTGACATGCACAGGACCACACCACGACGTGGTTTTGTGGTTCTTAATATGTCTACCTGCCATGCACAGGTCCACACCACCACATGGTTTTGTGATTGTTAATGTGTCTACCTGTCATGCACAGGACCACACCACCTCATGGTTTTGTGGTTTTTAATATGTCTACCTACCATGCACAGGACCACATCACCCCATGGTTTTGTGGCTGTTAATATGTCTACCTGCCATGTACAGGACCACACCACCTCATGGTTTTGTGGTTGTTAATATGTCTACCTGCCATGCACAGGACCACACCACGTCATGGTTTTGTGGTTGTTAAAATGACTACCTGTCATGCACAGGACCACACCACCTCCTGGTTTTGTGGTTGTTAATATGTCTACCTGCCATGCACAGGACCATACCACCTCGTGGTTTTGTGGTTTTTAATATGTCTACCTCCCATGAACAGGTCCACACCATCCCATGGTTTTGTGGCTGTTAATATGTCTACCTGCCATGCACAGGACCACACCACCACATGGTTTTGTGGTTGTTAATATGTCTACCTGTCATGCACAGGACCACACCACATCATGGTTTTGTGGTTGTAAATATGTCTACCTGCCATGCACAGGACCACACCACCTCATTGTTTTGTGGTTGATAATATGTCTACCTGCCATGCACAGGACCACACCACGTCATGGTTTTGTGGTTGTAAATTTGTCTACCTGTCATCCACAGGACCACACCACCACATGGTTTTGTGGTTTGTAATGTTTACCTGTCATACACATGACCACACCACTGCATGGTTTTGTGGTTGTTAATGTGTCTACCTGTCATGCACAGGACCACACCACCTCATGGTTTTGTGGTTGGTAATATGTTTACCTGCCATGCACAGGACCACACCACCACATGGTTTTGTGATTGTTAATGTGTCTACCTGTCATGCACAGATCCACACCACCTCATGGTTTTGTGGTTGTTAATATGTCTACCTGCCATGCACAGGCCCACACCACCTCATGGTTTTGTGGTTGTTAATATGTCTACCTGTCATGTACAGGAGCACACTAGCTCATGGTTTTGAGGTTGTTAATATGTCTACCTGCCATGCACAGGACCACACCACCTCATGGTTTTGTGATTGTTAATATGTCTACCTGTCATGCACAGGTCCACACCACCACATGGTTTTGTGGTTGTTAATACGTTTACCTGACATGCACAGGACCACACCACGACGTGGTTTTGTGGTTCTTAATATGTCTACCTGCCATGCACAGGTCCACACCACCACATGGTTTTGTGATTGTTAATGTGTCTACCTGTCATGCACAGGACCACACCACCTCATGGTTTTGTGGTTTTTAATATGTCTACCTACCATGCACAGGACCACATCACCCCATGGTTTTGTGGCTGTTAATATGTCTACCTGCCATGTACAGGACCACACCACCTCATGGTTTTGTAGTTGTTAATATGTCTACCTGTCATGTTGTACTTCAGATTGGAGCCTTGTTTTCTGGGCGCTGGTTTCTGTTTGTGTCTTTCTGGGATTGGTTGTGGTGGTTCTCGTGATCCTCCTGGTCCGATGTAGAAGGTAACCATAGAAACCAATATTCTTTCATTAAGGTTAAAATGTAAGGGACCCACAAGAAAGAAGTGTCAAGTATTTCATTAAGTTAAAACCCGTCGTAATATTCCTCGAATATTGCTAAAAGCGGCGTAAAAGCCAACTCACTCACTCATTTAGTTAAAATTCACTTTTTATTAGGGGGTGTCGCGATACGCGAATGTATCGATGCATCGATACATTTTTACTGACTATACGATACGCGATACATTCTTGCGTGTATCGATTCCTATTTTAAACTTTATCGATTCAAATTTTTATGCTATATCCATCTCCTTCAAAGTCTTGATAGTAAAATTATACGAGATCGCTCCGATAAATAGATGTAGCTAGATTTGCTTAAAAAATAGGTTGGAAACTAACAGCTTTTGTGATTGGCTAGACTATTTTGACAGACCAATCAGCGAGCGCGAACGTTGCCGGTAAGGTAATGCTATGAAAAGGCGCGAAAATTATGTATCGCGATGCGTATCGTATCGTGACCTTAAAATCGTGATACGTATCGTATCGTGAGATTGGTGTATCGTGACACCCCTACTTTTTATATATAACATAAAATACGGATTTAATTTAGGATACAATTACTTTTGTTTACACTGTGATTATCAAATTAGGAGCTATAAAATCAGGATGTAATACGGTTTGGGCATTGAATTGAATTATGTTCATCAATCGAATATTTGCTTGCGTGTCCGGAACGAATACAAGTTAATATTTTAACAACTTGTTTACAGAATGGTCCTGACTAACAAGCAAAAGAAGACAGGCGTTACTGCTGGTGGCGTGAGAAACCCCACCTACCAGGCTGACCCGACAGATGCAGGAGACATAACCAGTGTGACCCATCCGGATCACGTGTACGAGAAGATGGACCATGTGCAGCACCCTGTGTATGAGACGCTACATGCTTGAGAGGCACAATAAGCCATCCCCGTATACAGACGTAGCATGTATTGGGGCTCATATTGTGTAAAAGCTCATGTACCACCCCAATGTATGACACACTACATTTGTATGGGGTCATGTTGTTTGATGGTCTCCCACCCGTCGGTATGAGACATTACAAATTTAGGGGTGCATTTTGTTTGCAATGTATATATTGTAGCCATTCATATATATATATATAACAAGTGATTTCTGCATACGTAATATAGTCATTTAGCTTAAACATTTATTTTGATATGTAACAGAGAAATTTAGTTTGAAAATTTACTTTCATAGAGTAGGTGGCCATTTAGTTTGAACATTTACTTTGATATGTAATATAGTCATGTAGATTAAATATTAGTTTGATATGTAATATAGCCGTTTAGTTTGAACATTTACTTTGATATGCGATATAGTCATGTAGATTAGATATTAGTTTGATGTGTAATATAGCCATTTGATTTGAACATTTATTTTGATATGAAATGTGTCATTTAGTTTGAACATTTATTTCATATGAAATGTGTCATTTAGTTTGAAGATTTATTTTCATATGAAATGTGTCATTTAGTTTGAACATTTATTTGGATATGATATAGTGCAGCTATTTGCTTTGAACATTCACATTGATATATACAAGTAGGCTATTCAGTTGGAATATGTATTTCGTTATGAGGATGTGATTTATTAATTACAATGTCTCATAATTAACTTTTAGTTAACATGGGTCACAAATATTTGAGGTGCTGAATGTGGATTTGAACTTTCGTCTTGAACTTGGGCTATGTAATGTCACCTGTTGAGAGTTGGCTGAGGAGTTGCCTCCCTTTGTTTGTTTTGCTTCCGGTCGGATTGTGGAAGCTGTGAGAAGATCGTAGCGTGGCATGGCTTTTGCTAGAAACAAACAGAACTGTATAATAGGTATATAAGGGATGGTTGTTGATGTATGGGGGATGACTTTGGATTTACGTCCATCTGCCTGCTAACATCGACGTTTCAAGACCTACCACTCAAGAGGCCTCGTCTACAATGAACTTTCAACAGCTGTCTTCAATCAATACATCTGTATTTAGTGGTAATATCAAGACTTTGGTGAGTTATTATTTTAGATTTGTGACCCAATATTTTAGATTTGTGACCCAATATTTGGATTTGTGGTCCTATAGTATTGTCTTTGAAGGACATTTAGAAGTGGAATGCATAAGAAAAACAACATTTTTGGATGTCAATTTCACAATTGTTGTATTTTTCTTGTATACTTTTATTGTTATTCACAATAAAGAAGTCGACATCCATAAATCTTGATTTTCCAATAGTATTGTATTGGAAACCTGTACTGACATTCTTTGTAGCTATATATATTCCCTATATAATTGAATATAATAGACTTGGTTGTGTTGTATTTTGCTGGTTTAAAGGGGGCTCACAAGCTTTTAATCTCAGTAATTTCTAAAAGAAGATTAGCATATATTCCTCAGCCGACAGTAATATTCCACTACCTCCGGTCGGAATCGTACTGTCCGATGATGTAATCGTATTTTGTTATAACCTACTTTGAACCGAACCATCTCCCTGATCGTGCACCTGATAGACTGGAATTCCATCTCGTTAGTATCGTCTTTATATAATAAATATATCTTCTATCCATGTTTCTTGATAATCTGTTTAAAAGATATATTTAATACGGATCAGCCTTATTCGACCTCCACCTTAATACTTCAGGTACTCTTGGGTAAGTCTTTACCTGACTAATCCTTATATCTGAAGTGTTTCTATAATGTATTGTGGCTTAATTCTTCTTACTGATCTGACCCGTGAAGATCCAGGTTAGAATTGATCTTCAGTAACCAATGCTTGTCGTAAGGGGCGACTAACGGGATCTGGTGGTCAGGCTCGTTGGCTTGGTTGACACATGTCATTGGTACTCAATTGCATAAATCGATGCCGATGCTGTTGATCACTGGATTGTCTGGTCCAGACTCGATTATTTACAGACCGCGGCCATATAGTTGGAATATTGCTGAGTGTTGCGTAAAACTCACCCACTCACTTACTTCTTACTGATCTGTGAGATCTGTTTTCAAAGTCATATGGGATATCCAGCTGATCATGAGTGTGAATGTTAGTCAAATATCTGTACACCGTGAGGTTCTGAGGGTCTTCATTGTGTGAGAAAGAACATGTACCAATGGAGATCCAGGTAAGAACTGATCTTCAGCAGCCCATGCTTGTCGTAAGAAGCGACTAACAGGATCGGGTGGTCAGGCTGACTTGGTTGACACATGTCATCGTATCCTGGTTGCGAAGGTCGATACTAATGATCACTGGATTATCAGGTCCATATTCGACAGTTTACCCATTTCGGAGCGTGACGTTAAACAATGACCAAACACTATAGAATATAAACTTAAGTCTTTTGACAACTTGATCTGCGGCCATTTGATTAATGTGTACTGGTCGTAGACGACGTGAAGAAAGACTGAAGTAGTCGACGCCATCTGTTTCCCCTGCGTTGACACATGTGAGCCAAGTCCGCGAGGGTGAGTTTCTCAGGGAATAATTTAAGCCTGCTCCCCACTCAAAGTGACCTGGTGTCACGTTCTCTACGCGCATGCTCTCTACATACATGTAGAAAGGTCTTTCGTGTGTTGAGATAACATATCTCGGAGTTATTGCATTGCAATCTATTTATAGCACTTACTTTCCTGGTTGATAGCCCTACAAATTGTAACACACTTGGTCTTGTATTAGTAACTGCACATGACCTTATTACCATAGAGTCAATCCCTGATTCTCCCTCTCCCCCTATTCACTCCCATCCAATCGGCTTGAAATGCTATGTTCTTATATTTCATTCTCAAGTTCAAATATTTAACGCGACTAAGAGATGAAGTCGTTATGTTCATATGTTAATGTCGCGATTATGTTTCTCCGTATCATTAATGATATCATGTACGAATGCTGTACCTTTTCAATGTCATTGTTGGAAAATAAATATACTAACCATCAATTTTGATTTCATCATTATACCAGACAGACTTGCTCGCCGTATCTTCATCAGAAGGTAAACCATCATCTCAGTACATCAGGTGCATTGACCTTTATAACAAAACTTCCTTCCAAATGTTATAATTAATCTTTAGAATAACCTGTTGTGCAATATACGCTTCTCCAGCCAGGTAAATGTAGGCATTAACTACGAATTTACAAATGATACCCATATGGAATTCCCATAAACCCATCTGGAAATCCTGCTTAGTTTCACTGCAATAACCATTTCCGCTCCAGAACAGTAATGCCACCATATTTTGGATGTCATGAAATGATAGTCCTTTGACTTCATCGGGATAAGATGTGTTTAAGTGAAAGCTGTTTGATTGAAATTCCGCCATCTTACTTAATGTCACCATATTCTGGTTGTCATTATTGTCCTTCTGACTTCATTGGGATTAGATTTCTTGAAGTGAAAGGTTTTCACTGAAAATTCCATCATTTCGGCTTAATATTCCAGCAGTGAAAAGATCACAAAGGGTATACTGGTGTATATCTTTGTGTATGACTGCGCATGCGTGCTGCCCTTTGACATGGACACCTTCAGTTGTGAAAGCCGGGCGGAAGTCAAGTTAAATTCATACAATTTATTTATAGTCTTTCAGTTGCTGGACACTCGTTAAACAACGTACAGGCGTCTCTTTCCTGTACTGTAGTAAGCTACGTGTTCAGCTGGTTATACGTTCACAATTACTCTGTTCAATTGATGTCGGTCAGAAATGGGTAAAACTTTACACTGCTTTGAACGATGTGACGTCTATAAACAGTTAGCAACTTGCCATTTAATATTTCAGCATATATATTCCCTAAAAGTTGGAAAGTTTCTTTCATGGATGTTGACATCAACTGTGGCTTTGAGAACTGGTAGCACCTTCTGATTAATGATTGGATCATCTTTGTTTGTTGTCTAGCGTCGCACTCAGCAGTATCTCAGTACATGACGGCGGTATGTAAATATTCGTGTCTTGACTAGATAATCCAGTGATCAACATCATGTGCATCGACTGTGCAATTGGGGTACGATGACATGAATCAAGCAAGTATGTGTGCCTGACCACCAAAACTGTCAACTTCCCTTTACGACAAACATGAGTTGCTGAAGACCAGTTTTAACCCTGGTCTTTGAACATCTTTACAAATGTACGATGGTTCACATCTGCTCATTTATCACAATGACGCAGCACACTTTGGAATATCAACCTCTTACTAATTAACAGTAACATGGATGCTTCCGTTCAAGGCGAGAAGGCTTGCTGACAAGGTCATGTGCAAACTGCCTATATCGATCATCATCATGCATGTCAATCTCTGTCTTGTCTGGTGGACACTCAGTTCTTTACAGTTTGAAAGCAGGTTGAAAATGGCTGCCTGCGGTATTAAACAACAAACAAGGAAAATGATGCCCATTGCTCTACCGGAAACACTCTTTATGAGTGAAGGTGAAGGTCACAACACGGAAATGTCCACACACGAGGAGATGCTCTTCACCAGAAAGAAGAACACACAAATGTTTCTTTTGTACATTTTATTACCGCAGTAATTCTGCATAAGGCAACCAAACAAGCAAATGAAAGACATGATGTGGGACAACCGTCGTCAGTGTAGTGCATTACAAAGAAATGTACCTCTAATCAAACATCAGTCAAACTATCGTTTAACGTGAAATGATAGTGACAATTTTGAACAAATATTTCATCGGTGTTAAGAAAAAATACCATGTAAAAAGTCCTATAAACTGTCCTACTTTTCTCATGTGAAATATGTTGATACTCCTACTTTTCTCATGTGAAACATGTTGATACTCCTACTTTTCTCATGTGAAACATGTTGATACTCCTAATTTTGTCATGTAAAACATGTTGATACTCCTACTTTTGTCATGTAAAACATGTTGATACTCCTACTTTTCTCATGTGAAACATGTTGAACAAATAGTTCAGGTTCTCCCTACTTGAATTATCTTAACACAGACAATAATCGTTACAAAATACACAATTTAAACTTGGCTGAATTCCGATGCAATGCAAAGACAGATCCAACTGAGAGAATATTGCATGATCTGAGGTAGATTACTTTGTGTACATAGTTCGAAAATTTGATGCACCCCTAATGAGCGAACTGTATTCCTTAAATCATGTCCCATGAACAAGCACAACATCTTCATTCTCGAAACGGAATGAAAACGAATGAAAGTTGTCTTTTTGTTCATAGGCAGTTGTATTAGATACAGGATATCCATTGTTCCTTTGATGGACCGGCAAATCATTCATAATTGTACTTCAGGCTACTTCAATACTTTTCCAAAACACATTATTTGATTTAATTATTTATCGTCATAATATTTTTCAAAGCCTTTTCTCATATAAGATGCCAAAATGTGACAGTTTAATACTGAATGCCTTTGCCAATCAAAGAAATATTGGGATAAGCCAGTGAGGATCATATGAATAAAATATATACTTATGTGGCTAAGAAATATTCCAGTCCCAACTGACAACGGACATTATGTAAAAGCCCGATTCGGTCGACACAAGTCGTTGGGCCAGTGCACATGTGGATCATCTACATAGATTGTAAAAATAACACTGAAGCTAGTAACTAAATGTAGGAACAACATGCATAAAAATCATTCACTTTTTTCTGTTCTTTTTTTCCATTATGAGTCTTTTTTTCGTATTTTGTTTGTTGTTGGCCTGTTTCCGAAGATATACTGATCAAGGAAATGTAGTGTCTTTGTTCAGTATAGCTATCTATAGGCACAGACGGTCCTTTTGGCTAGTGTCGCGGTCTAAGGCGTATTTATACCTCGTCGAGTTCTTCAGACTCTCGTTTGTGGGTACCACCTGTTTTGGACAGCATTAGTGACATATATTTGTTACCTGTTTCCGAACATATACTGATCAAGGAAATATAGTGTCTTTGTTCAGTATAGCTATCTATAGGCACAGACGGGCCTTTGGCTTGCTTCCCAGGATAACGCCTGTTTAACCTCGTGGAGTACTTCAGACCCTAAGCAGTGGGTACTTTCTTAGCTTTAGCTGCAAGACCTTGCTGTATGAGAGGGGTGGTGGTGTGTTTTCACTGTGACAGTGACCGACAAAATAGTATCTCTGTTGGCACCACCACACCACCCCCAAAAATGCTTGGGGTATTTTTTTTTTTTTTTTACACTTTTGTTTTTCTTCGAGTACAGGTATGTACCATCAAGGACCGTTTTTGTTTTCGTGTTTGTTTTTGTTTAAATACAGGTATGTATCATCTATGGACCTCTACAATGACTTCTCAGAGTCATGTGGAATTTCTTCCCTCCTGGTGCTGACCTTGGTCTGCGTTTCATCCGCTTTCCCCGACAGATGGTCATCACTCTCGAAAGTAAGTTGGCAAGGACTTCACCATTTGCCACAGAATCTGAAACAAAGGTGAGTTAGTGAGTTTAGTTCTACGCCGCTTTAACAGCAATATTACGACCGTGTGTATAACCAGTACATTTCGAAGTGTAACCGAAATTCTAATGACGGTATCGCATACACAAAATAAATGCCTCAAACAATTGTACTTTATTTACTGGTCTGGTCAAACACCACCTGTCTTTCTAACATCAAAGGCACAAAGAATAAAATGCTATTAAACACAGACATATTTGCTTAACGAGTAAAACTGACATAATCACTTCCCAAACTACCACAATATGTCTCTAAACGTGCAGACCACATTCACGCTTCTCGAACCTGAAAACGTTTTGCTTTTTTTTGTCAAAGAATAACTTACCCTAGATATAAACACATAATATGACATTTGGCAGGAGATAACTCTTGGTAGTGGGATTCGGGCAATTAAAGAATCCCATCCTGTGAAATCAACAAACAGTAGAAACTACACCATCCAATAGAAACAGTTTACTTGGAAGAAAATGGACCGGGCTCCGATCGTGAATAATTGATCATGAATATGATATCAAATACTACCACCGACACACCGAATGGGTCGGGTACCCATGTGCTGGCAATATGAGTGTTTAGTTCATTGCGCCTAACTTGCAGCATGGATGTATGATCCCCAGGGAGTTTAAAACGTATCGGAAAGTACGATAGTGTCCTGTGAAGGGGGATAGTGATGTACGTAACGCCGTGAGTAGGCAATGTTCCTTGATATGAGCGCCATATAAGCGGACTATTACTATTACTATTTCTTTTTTACACAAACCTTTTTTTTCATATTGGCATTTATCGAAAAACCGTTCAGTTTATATTCAGTTGATCTCCTTTAACAACAAAGTGAATTTGAAGGACTTGAATAAAATGTCTTCTAATCATTCAGTTTGTACTTACTCTGGGCCTGCTTCAGGTCTGCCGGCTGGACGTTAAAGATAATGTAGACGTCCCTCATCTCTCTCTGTATCCGAACCTCATTGTTCGACCCAATCTGGGTGACGTTCATGTCCTTCGTCCCCATACCTCCATCGTCATTACCGGACATGTCCTGGGGATGGAGTACAGTTACATAAACGGCGATATCCAGGTTCTCAACAGTATACCTTCTTTTCTTCTGAAGTGACAGCCTGTTTTCCTAATGAAGGATTTGACCAGCTTGTGTAGTCTATTCCTATAATTGTCGTCACTATTTGACTGCTGCGCCCTGTTGAAACTGTCTGAGCGGACATTGGAGACTGTGAGGATGATTTAGAGATTTTACGTGCGCTTTCCGACATTTCCCACACGGACACATTGCTCGTACGCGTTTGGGTTTTGTTTTCAATTAATTCTATTTTAAAACAGCTTAAGCTTCAGGATCGTGGGTACATATTTTCTTCTGTAGTAGATTTGTTTGATCATGTCAACCCTGTGTTTTCGGTGACCTATCACCAGAATCTTTCAGTTGTCGCGACATACATATCTGATGAACTAGGGCTCGGCTACTCGGAGTTTTATTATAGAGTTATTCTTAAAAACATACCCTTTCCTCATGTAAATTTGTTGAGTTGAGTTATGTTATAAACTTATGTGGTGATGTCCTGAGCTGTACGTTATGGTATATTGTGGTATTCTATGTTAAAATGTTGTGTGTTTTTTTGTTAGCATGCAATGTATACATGTTATGTTATAAATGTATTGTAACAATATGTCGACACGTTCCACAGTTACCTCTGTTGCATCTAGACACAGTAGGATTTAATAAATTCTGTTTCTTTAAAATAAATTTGGCTTTTGTTAGTATCTTTTTAAGATTCTGATTTTGTCTTTTGCTATTTATTATTTTTCTAGATTTCAGCATTGATGTCAGTTATTCATCTTGTTGTAAGATGCACGTATTTGTTTTTATGTTCTGGAACACATTTGGGTTAAACGGATTATAAGTAGATACAAAAGCAATTACTTTTTCCTCATTGGTTTGTTTTATCGTTCCTATATATATATATATATAGAGAGAGAGAGAGAGAGAGAGAGAGAGAGAGAGAGAGAGAGAGAGAGAGAGAGAGAGAGAGAGAGAGAGAGAGACAGAGAGAGGGGAGAGAGAGACACACACACACACAGAGAGAAAAGAGAGAGAGGGGCGATTTACGTTTGAAAAGGTTTATGGGGTTTAACGTGAGGTAGCTGTTTCGTTGGAGCTACATGGCAACGGGAAGGCTCACATCTATAGGCGGATGCAGAGGGATGCTCCCCTCTTTTGTCCTGAAAGTTGATATGACCATTGAAACTCTCTCGTGAAAACGGGTGAAAATGAACTGTGCACCCCACCTTTCTCAAAATGCTGTATCCGCCCCTGCCACATATATGTCCGACTACCCGTATTTGTCCGGATTTCTGTATTTGTGTGCTTGTCAACCGATTTTAACATTAATAATGCACTCCAAATGTCAGTACCCTGTGTTATTCCCTTCCCCCCGAATGATGGCGGGGAAATAGGTAGAATCTTTTGAGACGACGCAGGCAGGTGTTTGAATAGCATTCTGGTTATCACTGACTAGATCAGGGTCCCGATTCACAGAGCGTTCGTAAAGTTACGACGGGTCGTAATCTATAGTTTAACATAGGCTTACGAATGTCGTAGCTCTACGAACGTTTTGTGGATCGGGACCCCGAAGTGACATTTATATATGTAATGCCCCCATTTCACTGGGCTACGACCAATCAAAACTACACCGACTAGTGCCGATTCGTCACCTACGATGTTATCGTTCTCAATCGGCCAATTTTTGTTTATGTTTCCTTTTGTGCGCAGTATCTACGATAAGCCTACGTAATGGACGATGTAGAGACTGTAAACTTACGTATAAACACCGATAACACTGCGATTGAGCACCCGTTGTTGATACGGTTTCACCCAGTATTGGCCGATTGGCTACGTTTATATCACGTTTTTGCGGCGATATATCTACTGTTCACTCCCGATTCCTCACGATGCTCGCCGACACGGTGATGTAAAACTTACGATATCGAAGACTCATTGCCGTAATTGCCGATTACACGCGAAGATAACCGATCGACGCCCAGTTAAGTATGTATGTAATTGCCAAGTAAGACACGTAAAATCGGCCTCCAAACCACAAAATAGACCCGATTCTGGTATATAAAAGCTGACGATGACAGCCGATTCTAATTATCTAGCAACATGCTGACAGCTGCACAACTACTTCTTCTGCTGCAACAACATATTGGATTGGAAATAGATATCTATGAATACAGAAGGAACCAGACACCAAAAAGAAGAAGAAAACAGAAACGGTTTTGGGTATGTCCGAGGTTGAGATTGGAAGAAGATTTCACTTTGGAAACTATGACAATCTCCTATCTGAACTCAGATTCGAAGACACGTTTTTTTTCTTAAACTATCTGCAAATGCCTCCTGCTATGTTTGATGAACTGCTTAATTCGCTGTCTCCTAGACTTACCAGGAAAGACATCAACTTCAGGAAAGCTCTGCACCCTGGTCTGTTAGCAGTCAGCAGTTACCATAAGGCATCTAGCCTCTGGAGACAAGCACCCCTCCCACTCAGAGTGTCAAGACACACCATAGCCATCTTTCTCCCAGAGGTGTGCCAAGCCATCGTAGACCACTACAAGGACACAGTGATTGCATGTCCTGTCACTCAAGGGGATTGGAAGATCATCAGTCTGGAATTCGAGCTGAGATGGAATCTCGCTCATGCTGTTGGTGCCCTCGATGGAAAACACATCGCGATTCGTAAGCCACCTGGTAGTGGAAGCCTCTACCACAATTACAAGGGTTTCTTCTCCATTGTCCTGTTGGCCCTTGTAGATGCTAATTACAGATTTCTATGGGTGGACGTTGGAGGCCTGGGTCATATGTCAGATGCACAAATCCTCAATGCCTCAGAGTCGAAGGAGTGTATAGAAAATGGCAACATATGCTTGCCCAAACCTGAACCATTGCCAAATAGTGATCTGGATATGCCTTACTTCATACTTGCAGATAATGCATTTTCCCTTCGTCAATATCTAATGAAACCCTACTCAAGAAGAGGTCTGTCAGAAGCTGAACTGATTGCAAGGTACAGGATCTCCAGAGGAGAGTCGTGGAGAATGCCTTTGGTATTCTTGCTAATCGATGGCAATTTCTTCTCAACACTTTGCAACAGGGTGGTGAGGTGGGCGATCTCACCCTCTTCCTGTTGGCTGTTCTCTTTGTTCTTGCCATATTCCAATGTTTTCATTAAAAGCAGTTGCAATTGGAGTGATGTTGTCTTGACTTTGATCGCCTGTGCTTTTATACCTTTTCTGTCAGTCTGATGTGAATCGTACAAATCGTGAGTATAGTGTGAACATTACGTAAGTGGATCTTGTCTTATTTGGGAGGAATCGTGCTGATGCGTTGCTTTGACAGCTCTGCTTTGTTAGGCAATTAGCTTGTCGGTTCCATGTTGGAGATGTGTTTGGCGTTAATCGTGGTTGATCGGGTGTGAAGCGTGGCATTACGGGGATGACACGTGGCCGTTTCTGCCTCTCAATAATGGTAGGACTCGTTCACGCTTCACCTACGGTTAAGCCGATTGCTCATGATGCTTGCCGATGCATTCCAGATTAACTCCCAAAACACCGGCGACTATCCCGATCAGTCACGCATAGCTTAAGACTTTTTTCAATCGGCTCATGTTTTTTTAACCTTGGGCCGATTAAAAAATCACCTCCAGACTATGCACGTATCTTGCTTATCTCTGCCAACTACTCCAGGTATATTTCCGACATTATACGATCGCTGGCGAATTTATTTTACAAATGCAATCGGACCGATCGCAGCCCAGTGAAATGGGGGTATTACGACATAAGAACCCGATGAAGCCATTTTTTAAACAAACATTCCTTGCAAAATATTTAGCAGTGTCAGCTATGGCCGCGAACAATTCAAACTGTCATTCTTTGAGCTGAAAAACAAACGATATCTGTTGTCTTTACTTGTGTGCTTTGTACATCTGGACATAGTACATAACAAGTTGAAGCTAGTGATTTTGCGATTCCGAGCCAAAATCCACGCTCGGTAACGCTAACTTACCGAATGTCCTGTATTTTGCATCATGTACTTAAAAGACAATATCAATATGGTTTTCCATTTTCCATTAATTGTTTAATGCAGTTTGTCAGTTTCAGCAGTTTTCTTTGAAATTCCAGTTTTTATTGGCATCATGGACTTCTGTTAGACTACAAACAATACGTACTGTGTTGGTCTTTCAAGACTTGGACTTTTCATCATCATTCGAATTTGCTTCTGTATTTGTAACACAAAGTTCCAAAATGGTCAATTTAGTAGTTGTTTGGTCAATATGGTCAAGCCGTTCATGGTACCACATATACAGGGTAGGACTGAATATCGATATCATTGTCAGGGTTGAGCTTTAGTTGGGTCGCGTTAATGGTCGGGGTTGCCAGTGCTGTGGCCTGTAGTGTCATGTCTGCCATTGTGTCGGCGCGCGTGTCGGGTGTTGATTGAAGCTCGTGGTGTTCCGAACTCCCGTCATATTGTTGCCTTTGTGTTTTCATAATTGTTGATAACCGCCGGGCAACTTCTCTTGTATCCATTTTCGAGTTAAGGAAAAAATTTGGAGTGAGTGAGTGAGTGAGTGAGTTGGTTTTACGCCGGTTTTAGCAATATTCCAGCAATATCACGGCGGGGACACCAGAAATGGGCTTCACTCAATGTGCCCATGTGGGGAATCGAACCCGGGCCTTCGGCGTGACGAGCGAACGCTTTAACCACTAGGCTACCCCACCGCCCCGAAAAAAAAAAATTGGAACGCTGACAGCTTAGTGCACACACGTCCAACCGTCACAGCCAGGGATAAAGGGCGGTTTAAGTACGGCCATCAGACAAGCAATAAGACAAGACAAATTTTGTCTTTTTGTCAGAAAATAATAGAACGTTACAGTTATTCCGATGGTCAGGATTTTATGTCTCTTTTTAAGGTTTTTATTTGTGATGTATTGTTTACACTAAGATCCGCTCAGATCTGAATATTCCTATGAGCAGTTGAAGAGGGTGATATTTTACAGACGATTTGTTTGGGAAAATGTTTGTTTGTACGAAAGTCTAAAGCTGCTATTTTTACAGCATAAAATATTCTTTTTCGTTGCTTCGATTATTTGGATATTGCTTCAATTTTTTCTCGTTGCTTCGATTATTTTCTCGTTGCTTCGAGTATTTTCTCGCTGCTTCAGTCGAAATCTTAATTTTTTTACATAAATTTGAAGCAACGAGAAATACTCAAAGTAACAAGACAATAATTGAAATAACGAGAAAATACTCCCAAGGGCCGACAAAATAATCGAGGCAACGAGAAAAATCTTTTTGTTTGCTACAAAAATGGCAGCAAAAGGCTTGCAACACTTCTGTTTGCAACATTTCTGGAGATACCTCGTTACATTCTTGTGAACTGACAGACTTTACAGTCGTTGATTTGATATGTAGTTATTAAAGAAATGAAAAAGGAATTATTGTCCAGCTGGTATTTGTGAAGGTGGTGTCAAGTGGCCAGGCCAGTCATTTTGCCCTGATGTACTGGGTACAGAGACCAGTGTGTATCAACCACACATACATACATAGAACGAAATACAGTTGTGGGCGATTTGCAGTGTTTGCCCTTAACCCTGAAAAGTTGCAGGCCCCAAGGACCTAGAACTATAAAAAGTTGTGGGTCCTGAGCAGAATGTGTAGGCCCTATATTTTACGACAAGCATTGGTTACTGAAGACCAACAGTAACCTGGATCTGCACGGGTCCATCATGAGCATCGATTTGGGCACGATGACTTATGTGTCAACCAAGCCAGTGAACCTGACCACCCGATCTCGTTAGTCGCATCTTACAAATGTGATAACATGGGTTGCTTTAGACCAAATCTAACCAGGATCTTCACGTCTTGGAAAACACGATGTAATAAAAACCATATCAAGTTAAAGTCTTACCACAACTGTAAAATGCCTTCATGACACCCATATTCTACACGGATAACATGTAGAATATGGGTGTCATGAAAGAATTATATATTTTTTAGAACCACAGTATCAGTAGACGAATATACCCATAAATGTACTACCGTGTAAGTGCATGTTGTGGTTTAATCACTTGATTGTCTGGTTTGTTTTACATTCCTACGTCGCATGGCAGGAGCACTATTGTGCGGCGTCAGGCAGTAAATACTTACTTCATTGTGCCAATTGTGGGGATAGCTGGCGCTAACAGTAGGGCAGGACATGCTACCATTTGACCTGGTGTCATCACTGATTTTCAGTAGTCCATTGATACAAATTTCGCGGCTTCTTTACATTTTACGCGAAATGGATTCTCTCTGAAGACTGGTCATGTTGCCATGACGTGTTATATTTACATGCGCGTATTGCCCTGGGCCCCGTTCCACAAAGCTCTCGTAGCGCTACGACTATCGTAAGTCAGTGTTACGTTATAGGGGTAGGAATGCTACGAGGAAAGTACCGAGATCTTAGGCTTGCGAGAGCTTTGTGAAACAGGACCCTGGTTTGTGCGGCGTCGAGCAAATACAACTTTGTAGGTGGCGGCTGGGGAAGGACATTCGTACCCTTTTTGCCAATAGGAGATATCCTCACTCATTTTTAGTTCTCCTTTTGCATAATTTTCAGCGCCATTTACCTTTCATATTACCAATGGCATCTGTTTCGGCAGACAACCGACGCAAGTAACTCTTATTTTCGAGCGTTGACCTTTCAATTTTGAAAACGAAATCTAACACGTTTCATAATCTTTCATATCCTTTATTCAAGAAAACTAAGAAAACACCATTTTAAAAGGTTATTACAAAACATATGTTTTATTTAAAAAGCTCACATCAAAAGAATATTTCTGTGAATTCATTTTGGCAAAATAGTGTTTTGGTCTTGTCGGTGGTCATAGTGATATCTTCGTCAACCATCATCACCATTGTATGGGTGACAAGAGGAAGTACTAATACAGGGGTTCAAGGTATTAAATACAATACACATATGGAGTAAGTAATACTGGAGTAAATACAGTAATGCTGGGGTGTATTATTACGATAACCTGGGGCCGTATTTCAGTCAAGGAAGATTGATCGTTCATTCATCGATCGTTCATTCTATTTCATTATCATTTGGAATGACTATGAGTTCATACATACTCATCACAATAATTCTTCATGTTAAAAATTGTAACACTATTAAAAAATGATATTTTTGGCATAATCGTAGCATACACATACATGTGGATGTCGGGATACGATTTTCCTATTTTTTGGAATGTTTGTTTAAAACAATAGAACAAATATGCTGAAGCTAATCCCTATTAAACTATATATTTTTTGAAAAGCCTGTAATCTGATCTTTAATTTGATATATAACATGACACAACTGAGTAGATTACAAAAAAGTTTGCATTTCCATCTAAGATTTCGAAAGCGAAGATGGCCCCTATGACCTTGAGGGTCGAATTTGACCTTTGTTCCTCCACTGACATTTTCAAGGACTTTTTATATGTTATTAAGGATGGTTCAGGGTCTTAAAACAGTTGAAATTATTTCTGTTGCGATTTGTGGTGGGTATTCTCATAAATTAACTGGACTATATGTAACTTTAAGCATATATCTTGGGGTGAGATTTCAGTGCACTTGTAACTGTACTTTTAAATTTTAAAAGGAAATGTTAGAAAAATTATGATTCTTGCTTGCTCTCTTATCACTGACTTGTTGGTCTGTCCTAAAACCATACCGTACTCAGGCGTACTTCAAGAACCTGTTGAGTGACGGGTAGGCTGTGTTGCGCCGTGGGGCCATGGACGGTCATGGCTGCAACATTGGTAGATTAACGTAGAATGCGCCTACATGTTTTCGATGGTTATGTATTTGATACCGTTATGTGATACATTAGATGATGATGATTAGGCGTTCAACATTGACTGAAAAATAAGCCAACTGTTTTCTTTCCGCGTAGTTTTAGATGATGTTAATTAAATATGAGGGAGAAGGGCAGGCTACGGTACTGGTGTCGTTGTTGAAACATCTGAGTCGATCATTGCATGGATTTACCTTTGGGTAAGATCAATGCTTTGTATTCTGTTATGAAATGAATATTTCCTGAAGCATGGGTGAAACAAACAATAACCGTATTCAAAGCCAGGCTTTTACTTTTATTAAGCATATGAGTCTGTCTACCGAAGATATGTTATTTTACTCCATCTGAAAAAATACACACACGTCTGAGTAAATGTCTGCACGGGACTAGGGGGTAAGAAGCGTCACCGAGTTCACATATGCACCTAATGACCCCCAATACTTCCACAATAAAATGTACAATAAAGCTAAAAAATGTACAATAAATCTTATGCAAAAAATACAACAGCAAAACTTGCTCCCACAAACACAATTTGGAAAAAGACAATATTTTTCTTGCAAAGTTTAAGCGAGAATCATAATTAAATGAAATCATAAATATAAATTGGTTATAGTTCACTTTCTAAAATATTCCTCCCATCGCGCGAACACATAAGCGCGCACACACGCACACGCACATATGTTCGCGATTCCACACTAGGCGTCTTGTTTTTAGTTGAAATTGACTTGTTGGAGTGGAAGCGTGTTTTTGATACGGAAACGAACTTATTTTCGTAGCTAAACATAATACAACACCCCCACCCCCTCGAACGCACACTCACACACACCACCAACATCCCTCCCGCTCCACTCACACGCTTCCTCATTAACCATTCATGAATGTATCAATGAATCGTTGAACATAAGCATATCAGTCCAACTGGAAAATGTTTACTTGCAAGGTTACATACTCTTCTCACGTCACCTGCAGTATGCCTCACTCGAGGCAATCTGCTTCGCCTACAGTCGCTCAGATTGATTAAGTCCTCATAACTATTTCAGTGGAAGGAAAGCTTTCCAGGAAACAGCCCTGTTCTCGGAAGTCGTCTGGATATGTATAGATTGCGCGAGACGTCGATGTGGTGTCTTTGTTCGTCATAGCTAGCTGTAGCATGACGAAGCTTTCCCTGTTGCAATTTCAAATGTCAAGGTCCAGGCAAGTTTTTGTGTGTTTTGTGATATGTTAGTTATCGTGAAATGATGTGGAATCATTTCAGTATTACATTGTTTGTTTGTTTGTTTTGTGATTTTTTTTGAAAAATATATTGATGCATTTGCTTCGAGCTACACTGGTTTTCTGTAAAGTTTCCGAATGTATGCAACCATCTCACTTGACCAATGGATAGGACACTTTCTGGAGAAATTATGATAGGTGATCTTATCTCCCGGCATCATGCCAAACTAAGATGATATGTACGTATGTACGCGCGAACACAGATAAAGGCAATGAGAAGGACCAGTGTTTAAGCGTTCGTACACCACACCGAAGACACGGGTTTTATTCCCACATGCGTACAGTGTGTGATTCCTATTCCTGGTGTCTCCCATGGTGATATTGCTAGAGTGGAATGATTGTGACTCTTAGCTACGTCATGACGTTGGAGTGAATCGAGATGTCACAGTCACAGGTATACCCCAGTGAGCCATCTCTACACCCGACAGTCATATACCCGGCACCTCACGGAGTATGGAGACCGTATACTGAACCTCCACTTTAGACAGGACATTAACACGGGTAGCAGGTCTGATCTGTGAGATCAGTAGATCAATTCAGGTGTTCATATCAACGTGAATGATGCGCGCTTATCGCCACCCTGCCACACATTAATATACACAGTGCCTGACACTGTGCCCATATATATGAATCCATTTATTACATTGTCACAATCAATTTACAAGGAAACATACGTATTTTGTAATGTCACTGAGAAATAACTCGGGCTTTAATGTCCACAATGACAGGCCTTGTTACTCACTGAAAACTCGTAATATCGATGCATAGAATAGATATGACTAAATCGAGCAGCTGTTTCATCCCATACACAAAGGGCCAGGTAATCTGAGATTAGAGCAAACTAAGGATGTCACAGGGCAAACAGGTTAAGCCATTGTATTGGAAAAAGATGGAAGAGGATATTTTTTTCCAAACATGGTGAGTTGCTTGTAATGTGTACGGAAGTTACGAGAGCATTAACTGTATATGTACTGCTATAGTATTCTAGTTTTGCCATTGACACCTCTTTTACTTATCTGTTCTGCCTGGCTTTGAGTATACAGAACCTGCATTGTTTCCTATTGACACATTCACCAACCGTCTTTTAACCTTAAACAATGTATCATATATGTTCCTGAGACAAATAATATGCAATTTCTGACATTTTGTAAATTGTGTCGTGTTAGGTAATAATTAGGACACATTAATTTGTAACTGTTACAGGTATCAGCTCTCACTGTGTCATCCGACATATCGCTGTATTTCGTTTTTCTCGATCTCTTATGTTTTATGGATTATTTTTAAGTTAACTCGCATATTGTCAAAAAATATGTCCACGTTTTATTCTTGATTGACACTTAGCATAATTTTTTATGCGTAATAGAAAATATTATGTTCGGGCTCAGAAAGTATTCGTTGCATTGCTAGACCGATCTCGCACATGTCTAAATGTCTCTCGAAATTTTAGAACCAGACTGACAGGCGTTGGTATTTTGCTAACGTTATCGTGCACTGCTTATGTTAACCCATTGTGAACATGTTATGTATGAGACTAACTTCTAAATGTAACGCAGCCATCGTTAACATTCACACATAAACATAAGCTGCGCCACACTTATACACGCACACTGGATGCACACATGCACGCCCGCACAAATGCACGCACGCCACACACATATTCCTGCACTGTATTTGTGACTAGAGATTGACTTAGTAGGTAAAGGTTAACGGTGTGTTATGTTACAAGGAAGCCCGAAGTCAGACACATTGGAAACGTTTATCATTGTGAGAAACAAACAGTTACTATGAACATCAATCATACGAGTCCCTATCACACGACAACCCGAGGAATGTCACTCTCCATAGCCGGCAACAACGGCATGTCACATACTGTGTGTATCATTAGATGACGTCAAGATGATGCCTACTGCTGATCAGTAGGGAATGAGTGAGTATGGTTTTACGCCGCTTTGAGCAATGTTCCAGCAATATCACAGCAGGGGACACCAGAAATGGGGGTCACACATTGTACCCATGTTGGGAATTGATGCCAGGCCTTCGGCGTGAAGAGCAAACGCTTTAACCACTAGGCTACCCCACCGCCCTACTGATCAGGCAGGATCCATTTGATTTGTGTGGGGGTAGAGGGAGGAGAGCTGCGTCCAACTGTTTACTTAGCACCATCAAACAATTAATTCTCACTATCAACACAAACATTTACATTTGGGATTTTCAACAACATGAAGTACTCCCTTTTCCTCCAATTATTAATCTGGGGATTTTTTCTGGACAAACTATTCATTTATATAACCCCCCTACGAGAGAAATCTATTGGATGCTCCCTTACTGTTGATAGTTGCCGTGGAATCTTTCTTGCCTAAGGACGAAGTGTGTATTTTTGGCAGCTGTATCAAACAAACTTGACTGAGTATATTTTAAATGTTTTGAAACATTTATCATATTAGTTACATTATAAGTGTGACACACAGAAATAGGTAAACCAAAACCGCACAAAAACACATCACACGCACACAGCACACTCAAGCATACACACAGATACACGTAGCCACACACATCACATCCCTTAGAAACGCCAGGATCCGCTGATAACGAGTCGCATTTCCCCTTGATCATTACCGCATCATGCCCGCGGAAGTAGGTTTCCATAATATGGCTCACGATCTGAGACCGACTTTCCGTCACCAGGTCCTCCACAAATACAACTGACAAGCCATGATAACAGCAATACTGTTGAAAGCTGATAAAACCTGATGCTCTCTCACTCCTGTCAACAGTATACGTTATTTATAGGCATTTGCCCTCACGATCATATCTACATGTGAGAGCCAGACTGTAACGCCAGTGATGAAAGCGTCCCATGATAAATGTCTCCCACAAACAGCGATATCTGTTCATAAATGTGATATGTCATGTAGACCATTAACGCCTGTATTGAACTATTAGTTGTAGTTAAATCTACACAGACTAAACATGGCTGAAGCTATATTCTGAGTTAAATAATAAAGCCATAATGGTTCTAGTACTTTCTTTATCCAATAAATAAAAGTGGCAAAACCCTTTAAAAATGTCATATTCTTTACTAGCCTTTGCATATGTTTATGACGGGTGCCACCATTGGGGCACAATACGCTCACCTTTTCGCGAACTCCTGGTAGTGGTTCACAAATACATGCTCTGTCATCTTATCTCATGGTGTCAATCACTGGATTGTCGGGTCCAGACAAGAATGTCTTACAGACATCTGTAATACTGCTGAATGTGGCGTCAAACAAACACACAGATTTAGCAGAGATTTCTTATGGATGTGGAAAGGGTTTTATCGTTTCTATTTACATTATCGATTTTAAGATTCTGACTATATGAACATGTGCTTATGAATCAATACTACGCCGGGAGTTCGCGAAGAGGTTCGCGAAGAGGCTCCATGACCGCACCCGTTACAAACTCATGTCTATTTTTGTATTATGTGTGCGTTGGCAACAGTTAAGACATGATATTTGAGAATGTCGATTATTAAGTCATGTCAAGTATGTTCGTTGTATTGACTATTCTGTCATTGTAGAACACTCTCGATATTCCCAATGACGACATCATGGCAGTGTCTTGAGTCCAAATACGTTCATCATGGTCAACTACTACGTCAAACGTTTGTCTTCTCTGGCGTTCCTACTGGTCTGTGTCTTCGGATATATGACGTCACAAACCTGCCCCAGCAACTGTATCTGTGCTGTTTCAGGTTATGTGACGTGTCAGCCAAAGATGACGTCATTTCCGCTAGGTCTACCTGCAAACACCATCAGCATCAATCTGCTTGGCTCCTTTAATAACAGAAACTCTCTATCAACATTGAAACACTCAGCTTTGTCAGCGTTCTCGAATCTTGAAGATTTCTACGTTACTTACAGTGAGGTGACAAAGTTAGACGATGACTTGTTTCAAGGATTGACTAAACTAAAACGTATTGCCCTGAAACATAATAAGATCTCCCAGATAAACAGTGGCATCTTCCATGGCTTAAATGATGTTGTCTTCGTGGATCTGACTGGAAACACGGGATGTAAGATCGCCGATGACGCATTTGCTTCCTTGAAGAACCTGCAAGATCTATTTCTGGGTGACCTTAACCTTGGACGTGTTTCCAGTGCCATGTTCACTGGGTTGACAAATCTCAGAAACCTTGATCTCCATGGAAACAATTTTGAAAAGGTATCTGTGCAATTATTTCAACATTTGACAAACCTTAAGACTCTAGACCTGTCCGACAATTAATTAGCAACTATTCCAGCTGATCTTCCAGAAGCTGCAGATCATCCATCTTTCAGACAACCCCTGGAGATGCACATGCGACATTCAGTGGCTGAAGAACCTCAACCAGAGCGTGATGTACTCCGTGTATTCGGGCAATGTTCCGGTATGCTCTGCTCCAAGTGTACTGAAATACCATACGATTTACCATGCAGAAGATAAGGACTTCACTTGTATTCCCCCCAAAATTCTAAAGTGCGGGGATCTCTATACCGTGAAACAGGGAGATCTGCTACACATTTCATGTCAGATTGAGGGTGATCTGTTTCCGAATGTGACCTGGATGAGACCCGACGGGACCATAATCTCAGCTTCAAGTGTCTCCATCTTCGACCCCCGGTATACGACAACAAGGGATGTCAGCACGGTTTTGACTGCTGATGCTTCTCATGACGGGTTATGGCCAGTTCAGGCTGTCAACGATAAAGGAAAGGACGAGAAAACATTCCGCGTTCATGTTCAAATTCCCACAACTAAGTCAACGACTACAACTGCAACTCCGGTGGAGTCAGCTGACGTTCTAGGCAGCGGGTTCCTGGTGGCGGTTGGCGGGTTCGGGAGCACGGTGCTCCTTGGACTGATTATATTTGGAAGTGTGGTGTGCTGCAGTCAGGCTAAGAAAGGCCAGGTGGAACCGACCGACACCATGGAGTCTTTGAAGAAAGAACACATTGACACAATAACATTTATTGTTACACCACCGACTTAGTAGTGCGATGAGGATAGGTGCCTTGTTGTATTAAATTGGGCTTGGATTTGGGCGTCTTGCCATGGGTTGGAATCCCTGATTGGAACTGATTATGATTCGTCGTGATTCAGCAGCAGGTTCAGTTAGGTGGTAGTCGTCTACACTTCTGTACATTAACTTGGGGATTAACTGAAATATTACGGAATATATTCAACTAACGAAGGCAATACAAGACATGATTGTATGAAATTTAATATTTTAAAATATTTGTTCCGCCCTAAAATATATGAAACATAACATGCATCATGCTTTGTTATTTACAGGTCGTTCGTATGAAAATTGCAATTACAAACCCTTTTAAGATCAAGCTGAATGAAACTGAAAGAAACACATAATTCTCGTCATTACGTTCTCAAAACAACCCGTTGACAAGTTCTACTGAAAAGAGCCTTATAGGGTAAAGATGTACCCTGAACAACGGTACACGTGTTCCAGCAGGTCTGGCTCTGACCCCAACCTCTCAAAGGTGGTTCACCAATGTCTGGTTTGATGTCTTTGGCAATCCCAGAATCTGCTGTAGTCGATGATTCAGCTGTGTAGCCATGGTGGAGATAGGGTTGTCGCAGGATGACGTTGTGACGCGGGACCAGTCTGATTTAGGTCGGTCACGTGACGTACCATGCCACAGGTTCACTTACCAAAGTGTAGACACACCGAATGCTCTCGCCACGATTCTATTTCTTCCAGTCATGCAGCAAGTTTGCATAATGTTTTTTAGTTGGCTGTGACTTTGTTTAAAGAGTTAACAGTTATGTTGGGTTATTAATTTGGTCGTTGATGAGTACTGATGATTCCAAAAATACCATTGTTGTTTTGGTATCAGATGGCATCAGATAATGCTTCTTATATAGCATATGCTCTGATGTAGATAAAAAAAAATCCCTTTGTGTTTCACTCTGCAGGATTATTCATTACCCGAACCAGTGAAGGTCCGGGTTAGAACTGGTCTTCAGTAACCCATGCTTGTCGTAAGAGGCGACTAACGGGATCGGGTGGTCAGACTCGCTGACTTGGTTGACACATGTCATCGTATCCCAATTGCGTAGATCGATGCTCATGATGATGCTCACGATATTGTCAGGCCCAGACTCGATAATGTACAGACCGCCACCATATAGCTGGAATATTGCTGAGTGCAGTGTGACGAGCCAAAAACCAACGAAATGGTTTCCCGGACATCAGTCTCTAACACAGCTGTGATGGAGTTTTCTTGGATACTTCAGACAATCGTTTTTATCGGTCCATGAGTACTTTTAGCTTGCATCATGTGTGATATATGAGATATATCCAGTGATATATCGATCAAATACAAAGGTTTTAGCAGCATCGTTAGTTATATATACCCAAGATGTACCAATGCGATGTTCTACTGTGTGGTTGCAATATAGGTACAATGTCAAGATGTTTGTTTGAAAGGACTTGGACCTATATGTCTCAATACAGATAGTTTTAAATAATAGAATAACAATGATATAGATTCATTAGACATTTTATTCATGTACACAATGTCTAAATGTGTGCCACATGTGCAAATGGTGACACACATGCTCTCTTTGTGACATAGATTTCAATCTGACAGCGGTACAACGAGGCTTTCAATCTGACCGTGGTACAACGAGGCTTTCAATCTGACAGTGGTACAACGAGGCTTTCAATCTGACATAGGTACAACGAGGCTTTCAATGTGACAGAGGTACAACGAGGCTTTCAATCTGACAGAGGTACAACGAGGCTTTCAATCTGACAGGTACGACGAGGCTTTCAATCTGACAGTGGTACAACGAGGCTTTCAATCTGACAGAGGTACAACGAGGCTTTCAATCTGACATAGGTACAACGAGGCTTTCAATCTGACAGAGGTACAACGAGGCTTTCAATCTGACAGGGTACGACGAGGCTTTCAATCTGACAGTGGTACAACAAGGCTTTCAATCTGACAGAGGTACAACGAGGCTTTCAATCTGACAGTGGTACAACGAGGCTTTCAATCTGACAGGTACGACGAGGCTTTCAATCTGACAGAGGTAAAACGAGGCTTTCAATCTGACAGGTACAACGAGGCTTTCAATCTGACAGGTACAACAAGGCTTTCAATCTGACAGAGGTACAACGAGGCTTTCAATCTGACAGTGGTACAACGAGGCTTTCAATCTGACAGGTACGACGAGGCTTTCAATCTGACAGAGGTACAACGAGGCTTTCAATCTGACAGGTACAACGAGGCTTTCAATCTGACAGAGGTACAACGAGGCTTTCAATCTGACAGAGGTACAACAAGGCATTCAATCTGACAGAGGTACAACGAGGCTTTCAATCTGACAGTGGTACAACGAGGCTTTCAATCTGACAGGTACAACGAGGCTTTCAATCTGACAGAGGTACAACGAGGCTTTCAATCTGACAGAGGTACAACGAGGCTTTCAATCTGACATAGGTACAACGAGGCTTTCAATCTGACAGAGGTACAACAAGGCTTTCAATCTGACAGAGGTAAACTGTATATCATAATGATTTTACAGGTTTTTGTCTCACGATACGACTAAATTACAGTGACACACGTTAACATCCAGATCAGTGCCTTACCGATGTAACACACTACAGTGGTATTGTGCAATATTAAGCATTGAAATGTGTGTGTTTTCATAAGATTGTATATAAGACTATTTGCAGCCATTATGGCTTACAAGGGAACATAGTATATACAGGATATGTATGTATGCCATCTAGACGTACAATACATATACTAGCATTGCAAGTTGTGAATAATAAACTTACAGCTGACATTGATACAACCAATATGGTTTACAGGATCACAGTGTATATGATAAATATACATGTGTATACGTTATATAAGGTGGCAGTACAATATATACTAACATTGCAAGTTATGTATAGTATACTTACAGTTGTTATTGATATAGCCAATATGGCTTACAGGAACACATGGTATATGATAAATATACATGTGTATATGTTATACAAGGTGGCAGTACAATATATGCTAACATTGCAAGGTGTTATGTATAATATACTTACAGTTATTATTGGTATAGCCAATATGGCTTACATGGGTACATAACATATGCTAATATAAATGTGCAATATATTTATACTAACATTGAAAGTTATGGCTAGGGAATGTACAAATGTCTTAGACTTGAGCCAATATGGCTTACAAGGTATCCCTAACTGGAATATGCGTCCATTTCGAAACTGCCTGAGAATATATCTATAAATAGATGAGAGCCAAAACGTTCAAGAGATTCCTCTTCTCAGGCACACAGGGTTCACAGTTTTCTGGTGCCCTTGACCCCGATGGGATGAAGAAGCGGGTACTTCCTGCTATGAGGTTTCACTCTTCTTCTTGTGTGAGTCCGATGAGAGCCACCATGCTTGATGGTCACGACATCGCAGTCCCCGGGAGTCAACGGCTTATGACGGCCCGCAGCTGACAAGATGGAACATATTTATACACGTTTCGAAAAAACTCAATGTCTACTCCAATGTCTATTATGTTGGTTAATTGTTCATATATTTTACTCTTCTTGAGTGAGTGAGTGAGTGAGTGAGTGAGTGAGTGAGTGTTAGTGGGTGAGTGTGTAGGGATGAAACTGGATTAAATCAATGGTCGATCATCTGAGCATCAATTCCTAGTTTTGGATTACCATGACAAGGATTTTCTTTGAAGGTCCCTTGGACTCATACTCTGAATTTTCAGGGGTCCTGGACTACAAAATGGGGGTCCCAAACACTTAAATAGCATTATTAATACAATGTTGTAATAGTGTTGCAATTCGGTTACTGTTATTGTATTGTGTATCATGATCATGACATTGTTACAGTAATTAAAATGCAAATGATACCACAGCCCGGCTAGTAGCAGACTCAGTGATAACGTATTGTGACATGATTGAAATTTTACTAAAAGTATTAAGTCTTATTTTAAAGTGACCAAACAAAATACTCATCATTATTAAGAATTTGAGAATTTCAAGCTAGGAAAACAAAAGCTTGGCTCGCCGGAGGGTATTGTTTGAAACATTACATGTTATCCTTTTAGAAAATACATTATAAAGACGAGTTACATTTTATGTTAGTGTGCCCTATGTATGATGTTTTCACACACAAATATTTTTCAAATACCATTTAAAAAAAAAAAATGTACACTCTCTCAGAACATTACTACAAACTTCTATATCTTTATTATCATGTTCTTGGTTCGGGGAACCCATGCAAAACGTTTTATGCTAGACACATACGGTACTGTTGTGTGCGATATAGTTCTAAGATGTCATCCGTCCATGGCAACACTACACAATATCTTGTTATTGTGCCACCACTTCGTATATGATACGTATCTACACTGTACTTGGGCCATTAGCCTTGTTAATTTGTTTTTTTACTTTACTAACAGTGTAACATAACTGACAATGCCAGACCCAAAGTGCCCTCCGCCCATAGCAACACTTACCTTTCTTACTGGAGCCGGAAGCAGCTGGCAGCAGGACAGATCTGATCACGTGACAGTGTCGTGACCGGAAGTTGTCAAATGTCTGTCGTTCAAAGATCCGTGGCGACTTGTGGCGACAGTGGGTGACAATCTGGTTGTCAGGTCCTCTCTGTTCGCAGACAAACACCCGGGGCCTGCCGTCACACCCAGGGGGGACGTACACGACGACCGTGTCTCCTAGCAGTATGTTCATGGGGAGTTTGTCACCTAAGTATACATATACAATGTTGTTGTCCCCGAGTTGTACAATAGTTGTATTGCTAACGCTAGCATTGGAGTCTTTCTTTTGAATAAAGGAAATGGTGTTTCTATTGTGCCCGATTTGTACAATGCGCCGTATATCGATTTGAGGACGATTACAGAGACGCTTCTTACAGCTGTCTGGCTTTTGGTCAGATTGTAAAGACTGGTTGGCATGTTTCAACTTTCCTTTTCTACCTTTCTTTGACTGTGATAGGCATGTATTTTGGGCGTTCATATGCTGAGAACTGTACTCTAATTGTTTGTTTGGCTCGAAGCCAGACGGTATGACGTAGCACGCCCCCCTAGCTTCAGACATTGCCCCGGATTTTGAACAGATCCCTGGTTCGTATGTCGCCACTCGCCGTTGTCTCTGTGATGAAATGTAGAAAGAATTATATCAGCTTTACAAACGACAAATCCTAAAACGATTTCATAGACTAGTAACTTATATTGCATACCAGAGCCAGAGGGGTCTTGCGAAGGACATCCAATACTCTGATTGAAGTAAGTCACTCTTAAATTCTAGAAATCTACGTACATACGTGTATTTACCTTGAATACAAACGTACACACGTAATTTGACCTGTATAATTTACATGTTAAAAAGGCAGCAACCAGGACAGTCATGAGTTCACTTCATCAGCTGTTTGCTGCAGCATTGGAAGTGGGTCAATCTATAGTAACATATTGATTTGAGTTATGCCGTAATGCTATATGTGTATGTATACGAGGGTGTATGAGAGTTGCCGTGTCTTCGCATGTGTTTGTGACGAGTGCCAGGATACGCTGGAAAACGCCATATGCCAACACAGTTTGATAGTGAGTGAGTTTAGTTTGACGCCGCTTTTAGCAGTATTCCAGCAATATCACGGCGGGGTACACAAGAAATGGGCTTCACACATTGTACTCGAACCCGGGTGGGGAGTCGAACCCGGGTCTTCGGCGTGAACGCTTTAACCAACAGGTTACCCCACCGCCCCCAATTTGATAGTGAATCACTGACAATTGCCTTTGTTATAGTGGTAAGGTGGGCGGTGGGCGAGCTGGCTAAGGCGCCAGGCTAGTGATCCAGCGAGGTTGAGGTGCCGGATCGAGCCCACCTGTGACCGGGTGTAAAACCTTGAGTCAACTTTGTGTGCAGACTCTTTCCGTGTTGTCACAACCCCTAGTGTACAGTACACAACCCTGTGCACTTTAAAGAACCCACGAATCCGTTGGTATATGACCAGATGATGGCCACATCAAGATGAGAGAGCCACATTAACTCGGTGCGCCTAGTGGCAGCAAGAGTTGTATACTCCCCAGGGAGATGAGATTGATAATACGATGTGCCGTTGAGATTGACATCCAATGATCGAGGGAAAAATACCAGCGCCTTGAGCATGCACCAGTTGGTGTGGATATATGCGCTATATAAATATACTATACTATAATAATATAACTGAAGTATTGAAACACTTGTAGGTAACTTTCATGACGGAATTCCGTCTTGGACAAGCTAGGAAAGTAAAGTGAAGAAAGTGACACTTACCTGTCCTGCCTACCACAGAGCCTGGTCGAAACAACCTTAGCTGTAAACCCCGTGTTAACACGCAATAAGAGTGACTGTCAGCTCTTATATACAGTCCTGTTTGCAATAGCTACGTCATTGTTAACCAATCAGCTAGGTGCATTCCGAGGTGTGCATTATACCGTGCAGGCTTGTATAATGTCACGTGATGCTATCAGCCTCAAGCTTGGTAGGGGCCAGTAATTCAACAAGGAGATATTATTACACCTCATGTGACACTGTCAACCATCCATTCATACTTTAAAAACATGACTAGTGACAGTCAATAAATAATGCAGATCGGTGTAGATTGCTGTAGATCGGTGTTGATTTAACACATGGGTCATTAATATGCATGAAACTCCTTAAAATACAAATGAATGCATGATGTCATGGGTCGGCGAGGTTAATGAATCGTAGCTATATGTTGATTGGCTCATCCAAATCACGTGACCTTAGTGAAGGCATGAAAAACTCATGAATATGCAAAGTGAATGCCGGACGTCATAGGTCAGCGAGGTGGTGAACGTATCATAGCTATGACGACGACGACAAGTTAAGAAAACTCATGAATATGCAAATGAATGCTATATATAGTCACAGGCCATAATATATATGCAAATAAAATGCCGTATGTCATAGGTCGGCGAGGTTAATGGATCGTAGCTATGACGACAGACACTGTGGTAAGAAAAAATCATGGATATGCAAATGTATCTTCAGACCCTGATAAGCTGTCCTCCAATCTTCCTTTTGCCGGACCAACCCGGATCAGACGTTGATTGGCTCATCCAAGTCACGTGATCGTAACAAGGCATGACAACTCAGGAATATGCACATGAATGCATGACGTCATAGCAAAGCCGCAGTATACGAAGCAGATTTTTGTTTAATTGTGAATCATTTGCAGGGCAGAAAGCCTCCAGAACCACACTGAAAGTTCCTTCCTTATTTCTCTTCAATATATTAAAGAATATAATACTATGTTATGAGAGTGTGTGTTTTGTAATTTGTAATAACACATTGATTAAGTGATAATTAAACAACCTTCAATCAGTATATCTGTCCTCACCGTGAATATTTTATATTTGTGACCCAATATTTTAGATTTGTGACACAATTGAATTGTACTAGAAATCTGTATTGTCATTCTTTGTAGCTTGCTCATTGTCTGTTCAATATATTATTGAAAATTTTAGACTTGTCTTTGTTGTATTTTGCTGGTTCAAAGGGGACTCTTAAACCTTTTGTCACGGCAAATTATTAACCGTAACAGCTATTTTTGGAAATTCAGGGTCCCTGATAAGCTCTCTTTATCACAAGAGCGTGCTTGTTCCTTTGCCACTTAGTGGCGTATATAGATGAATCGTAACACATACATCCCTTGTCTAGCGGTGCGATGGCAAACAAAATCTACCTATTTCAGCTAGCGACCTCAGCTTCTGCATTATTTTAACGTGTGACCACGGACCAAATTACTCCCAGCTATCTACTCCAAAGTGTGAGTAAAGGGTATGTCTCGTGTTCGCGCGCGTGCGTGCGTGTTGAAAGTACTTAAATGCCACACGAGCGGACGGGCTTGAGTCAACACGGTTTGGGGGCTGTTGAATGTACAATCGTATCTCCGCGAGAAACACCCCCAAGAACACCACCCCTAAATAAAACAGAGAGACATTCCATCCTCAACAACCAGCGACACAACATTAACTTCGAGTTCTATTCGCGACACACAGGTTTGTTTAACCATGCAGTGAAGCGATACGTTTACCGTATGTATTACATTATAGGTAAGAGTGGATGTATTGTACATTTTTATATTTTGAAGGTGGTTAAATCAGAGAGGTCGTGGGTTTTCACCTTGTGGAACCTATATTTGTTGCGTATGTGTTATCTGTCATAAATGTAACCGGTATATTTCAATGAATAGTGGCGAAGTATGAATGAATGAATGTTCATGTAGGTTTATATCCCAAGACAACTAATGAATGTATGACGTTGTTGGAATAAAACACACGTCTACAAAACTTTCTTCAGCTACATGCAACACAAAACTATAACGATTCCCATTAGAAGAGTTTGCTTGTGTTTCCTATATATCCAATGTCTCAATACATCAAGTACAGTTCTATGACAACTTAGTGAAACTTACAATCGTGGGGATCATCTCAAAATATATTTGGAGAAATTTACTAAAACCCACGATTTTCGTGGCGAACTGGTCCGTCAGCAGGTCGGGTTCGGACTGTGCTGTTGATCTCCCGTTGTCATCATTTATGAGGTTGACATGCAGTCGATCCTTGTCTTTCGTGCTAGGTTTCAGATGGATGGTGAGTTGTCCAAAGGGTTTTTCGGCGGCTTTTTCATACATGGCCATAAAGTGATCCATGTTTTGGGGGAAAGTTCTCCAGGCAAAAACTTTGATTTGATGTTTATCTATGGGCGAATGAAATAAGCTGACATAATGAGCGTTCAAAGCAATGTCTCTCTGAAACACGTTTTGTAGCAGAAGAAAGATCAGTACAGTTTTGTGATGGGAGGTTTGAGTGAACAGCCGTGAAATACGCTTGTGATACTTTGCTTCGGCCAGGAAATCATCCAACACCAAAACGTTCCGTTGACGAGCATCAAAGTAATCCTCGTCCAATATATCGTAGGGAATTCCTTTCACAAACGTCACATGAGGCAGCTGTTCGCGGATGTGTTGATATAATGGCCATGTCGTAGCAGATGAAAGGTAAACACTGACTTTCCACAGCCACTGGTTCCCACCACGAGCACATTGGAGGGAATCAGGAATTTGAATCGTTCTCGAACATCCGACGTACTGGGTAAATGAGGCAGCGACGAGTGGACTTGCCGCGGCGGAGATAGTGGGTTGACTTGTAACGGCAGGTGGACTTGCGGCGGCGGAGATAGTGGGTGGACTTGTAACGGCAGGTGGACTTGCGGCGGCGGAGATAGTGGGTATACTTGTAACGGCGGGTGGACTTGCGGCGGTGGTGGCTGGACTTGTGGCGGCGGTGGAGAAGGGTGTAACTGAGATGTCTTTAGGTTATGTTTATTTCTTCTGTGTCGTAACATGACATCTCTCCTTGAAAATATTTTCTCACAGGTGGCATCCCCCATGGTGATCCAATACGGTATGCAATTAGAAGGTCTGAAGCTTTCTTTTATACCCTTCACCCATGTGATGGTTTAAGGCTGCTTGTTGACGCTTCAAGACAGCTAGTGCCCGTTCCACCACAGCCCTCTTCTCTGACACATGTTGTATTTTCACAGGCTGTATATTCAGTACAGTCTTTTGGTCCTTCTTCTAAGCTGCAACCTGTCTCTCTTCTTATAAGGTGCAACCTGTCTCTTCTTCTTCTTAGGTGCAACCTGTCCCTTCTTCTTCTTAGATGCAACCTGTCTCTTCTTCTTAGGTGCAACCAGTCTCTTCTTCTTCTAAGGTGCAACCTGTCTCTTCTTCTTCTTCTCCTTCCTAGGTGCAACCTGTCTCTTCTTCTTCTTCTTCTTCTTAGGTGCAACCTGTCTCTTCTTCTTCTTAGATGCAGCCTGTCTCTTCTTCTTAGGTGCAACCTGTCTCTTCTTCTAAGGTGCAACCTGTCTCTTCTTCTTCTTCTCCTTCCTAGGTGCAAGCTGCCTCTTCTTCTTCTTCTTAGGTGCAACCTGTCTCTTCTTCTTAGATGCAGCCTGTCTCTTCTTCTTAGGTGCAACCAGTCTCTTCTTCTTCTAAGGTGCAACCTGTCTCTTCTTCTTCTTCTCCTTCCTAGGTGCAACCTGTCTCTTCTTCTTCTTCTTCTTAGGTGCAACCTGTCTCTTCTTCTTCTTAGATGCAGCCTGTCTCTTCTTCTTAGGTGCAACCTGTCTCTTCTTCTAAGGTGCAACCTGTCTCTTCTTCTTCTTCTTCTCCTTCTTAGGTGCAGCCTGTCTCTTCTTCTTCTTCTTAGGTGCAACCTGTCTCTTCTTCTTCTTAGATGCAACCTGTCTCTTCTTCTTAAGTGCAACCAGTCTCTTCTTCTTCTTAGGTGCAACCTGTCTCTTATTCTTAGCGCGGGTTCGATCCCCAGCAGCGTCATACCAAAAGACGTTAAAATATGGTACTTGTTGGTATCTGCCTGGCGCTCGGCATTAATGGGTGTAACAAGGACTGGTCGGCTCGGAGTCAGTATAATGTGTCTAAGTGGGGTATTCATGCTTCACTGCGGCGTGGTATCTCAGTGGGCTAGCACTATAAAACCAGCTTAAGCCTGGGCTAGTACAAGCAACTGCACATACACATACACACGCATGCACGTCGTCATATGAGCGAAATATTCTCAAGCACGACGTTAAACCCAATTTCACCTCACCTCATCTCTTATTCTTAGGTGCAACCTGTCTCTTCTTATTCTTAGGTGCAACCTGTCTCTTCTTATTCTTAGGTGCAACCTGTCTCTTCTTCTGCGGCTTCCTGTTTGTTGCCGTTGTTTTCTTCAAGGGTGGTTTTCTCGACTTGACTTGGTCTTGTTAAACTTGGCTAAAATGTCTCGAGGTATATCATCAGGAGCTCTCTTTATGTTGAAAGAGGACGTCTTATCCGTCATGTGGCATGAGTGAAACTGTCAGTCGCCCAAACATAGCGTGGGGTTTTATTCTTGCACTTTCCTGTGACATGCACAGGAGGGATTCTGGAAACACACTTTCTTCTTCACGGCTCACATGTCGGTATGTGTTAGAAAATGGTGGTACGTGTATTTTAATCTCCTCTTACAGTACACACAGGTAAATAAAGCCTGGCCATCTTCACCGTTGGCGTCCACTGGTAGCAGGCCGAGGCATGTGTCACAGAGGCAGGACATCTTGTACTGAACTGTGGAGTAGCTCTCAATCTGACGTCTCAACGGTAACCATTAGCATGCTCTATAGAAACCTATGGAAGTCACAATACTATACTAAATATACATTAAACATTCATACAGAGCTATTGACATGTTATATCGGATTATATATGCGTTGACAAGACGTCAAAGTGATGACTGCCACACCTTGAATGAATCGGCTTGGCGAGGCCACCCAGGTCATCGTGGGATAATGACGCGTGTATTTAGGGGAAACAGTTGGGAACATCTGGTCCATACTGGTAGTTCGAACCCTGATTCGATTATCATCATTGGTTAATTTGTCGCCACCATGCATGTGGTCACGAGGTTCACTAAAACAGGCAAACGACAGTGACTAAATGGCAGCTGACACGTGAAGCTGATATGCCGCCATGTTTGTCAAATTCTGTTATGACGTTTTAGATTCCAAATGACGGCATCTATTCGCCACGGAAACAGAATCCAGACTTTGTTGTGCATTACTCCGTTCATCATAAGGAGAGATCCTTAAATACACATCTAAATATTATCATACACATATAATACACAGAAAGGCTTTCTTTTCGACTGTTTTATTGTGAGGTACACAGTATAAAGGGTTACACTATGCAGTTCGTTGACAAGCTGATAACAGTACATGCTTAAAATTGGCATGACAAATACTTGCTAAACATCTAGAAGTATCTACAAAATTCCTCTTTGAGGATACGGAATCTGTTCCGTTGTAAATAATGTGTTATTTAACAACAGGCATACAATGTACTGCACACGCAGTGATGTAGCCGATGCGGCTTACACTTGTATTCCATACAGGAATATGTTAACCCACCCTCCCTGACCCACAAAAGCCCACCCAACCCACTCCCACCCACTCCCTCGTCCCCACCCCGGCATGCGCAGAATTGATGCCGGGAACGTGTGACAGTTGTTTCAGTTGAAATAGGACACATTGATTTTGTTTAATATTATAAAAATAGAATTTAGAGTGAATTCTGTCCTTCTGAAAAAATATTTCCGAGATTCATGTTTAACTGAGTGATCTAACGTATTTGTAAACTATATTTGCAAGTTTAACATTTCATTGGAAGATATCCAGGCAAAATGTTGAACTTGAAAATGTGGTTTACAAATAGGTAGATCACTTAGTTGAACATAAATCTCATAAATATTTTTTCGGAAGGTATGAATTCAATCTGAATTCTATTTTTATAATATTACTTGCAAAATCAACGTGTCGTATACCTATTTCAAGTGAAACAACTGTTTTACACATTTCCGGCATATAACACACTCTTGAATTGTTATACACCCTCCTGCGCACGCCTTTATATGCAGCAAACGTTAGGATTGAATTAATGCTGCATGAACATCATCACGATCAGGACCACCAGGATCTCGATTTGAACTAAAACGTGGAACCAAATCGTGAGATTTATTTTGACCTTCTGATCCTGGCCGTGTGGCCTCAAGTAGCGCCTCACAGACTTGGTTTGACGTGTAACCTTGGCCACCTCACCAAGAGTCTGTGTATGTCGCGTGACCTTGGCCACCTCACCAAGAGTCTGTGTATGTCGCGTGACCTTGGCCACCTCACCAACAGTCTGTGTATGTCGCGTGACCTTGGCCACCTCACCAACAGTCTGTGAATGTCGCGTGACCTTGGCCACCTCACCAACAGTCTGTGTATGTCGCGTGACCTTGGCCACCTCACCAAGAGTCTGTGTACGTCGTGTGACCTTGGCCACCTCACCAACAGTCTGTGTATGTCGCGTGAAATTGGCCACCTCACCAACCGTCTGTGTATGTCGCGTGACCTTGGCCACCTCACCAACAGTCTGCGTACATCTTTTGGCTACCTTCCGTGACCTTGGCCGAAGCTTCCTTCTTCTTCCAACACGTCTTGGCATTACTGAAATAATTATCAACAGAGGACCTTTAGGCTATCTAAATCCCCTGGCTTTGTTTGTAATTGCATTCAAACCTAATTCTGAGTAATTACAATTCTACCATGTATGACCCTTTCCATCAACACAATGTCATTCATGGGAGACGTTGAGTAAAGAAACATCCAGAGATTCAAACAAGCAGATTTACACAATTTCAAAATTGTTAAGTCAATATTAGCGAAACGCATTTTTTGAATATCAAAAGGAGAAAAACATATGTGCTATCTGAAATATATAGGTCTAGATGAACAGATATTCTATTCAACAGGTTATTTCCGTCAACATTATAAAATATTAACACTCTGAACATCTGTTGTCGCGCTAATGTCATGTATCATATAAAGAGAATGGATCTACAGTTATCGCACACAGTAAATCATAACGAAAATACATACCAATCAGATGCTTGACATGTATTTGATGTACTATAATGTTGGAATGGCCGTTCTGCACATTGGTAACATCTGCAACGATGTCCACCATCAGGTTCTGTCCATCTCCATCAACAGCATCTGTTCTGTGTCTGTCGCCATCATCTACGCTCAGTCTTTGTCCTCTTTCGCTGTCCTGTCTTTTCGTAATTCTCTCTCTTTTGATGTAATCTCCTGTCCGAATTCTGCCACCATCAACGTATTGTGGCTGCGCTGTTTTGACAGTGCCATCTCCTTCTCTTCCTCCAGTACAACGATCTCCTCTCCTTTCGTCTTCACTGCTATCACATTCTCCCTGCATTCCCAACACAGCACCATCTCCGAGTACCACCTCTATTGCTCCGCAAACGTCATCGTTTCCTGTATCAATTCCTTCAGTGTTGTAATGGTATTTCTTCCATATTTTACCACCGCCATCACCATATTCTCCCTGTTTTTCACCAACAGAGCCATCTCTGAACCCTCTTTCTCTTCCTCCACCGACAACAGCGCCTCCTCCACCTCCAAGGATGTACTCTATCTCTCTCCCAATATTGATCCAAACCTCTCATATTCTCCCCCATTTTCCATCAACAGTGAGATCTTTGTCTCGTCTTTCTCTTCCTCCACGAAGAACAGATCTTTCGCCATCTCCAGTCATATACTGAAATCCCTTCCACCTTCCTCCCTGCTTGCCATCAACAACGTCTTCTCCTCCAATTTCCTCATCAATGTCTCCTCTATCTCCACCTCCAATAGTATTTTGATCTCTCCTCCATTTTCTTCCACAACCAAAACATTCTCCCTCCTCCTCTCCAAAAGCCTTGTATATTTTCCTTTTACCAGCTGAACAAGCACCCCGACCTCTGTCCACCTCAGTCTCCACGACACCAGCACGCCGACGTCTTTCCTTCTCAGTTTCAGAGACACCAGCACCCCGACCTCTGTCCACAGTTTTCGAGACACCAGCATCCTGACCACTTTCCTTCTCAGGTTCGGAGACACCAGCACCCCGACCTCTTTCCTTCTCAGTATCGGAGACACCAGCACCCCGACCTCTTTCCTCCTCAGTTTCGGAGACACCAGCACCCCGACCTCTTTCCACCTCAGTTTCCGAGACACCAGCACCCCGACCTCTGTCCACAGTTTTCGAGACACCAGCATCCTGACCACTTTCCTGCTCAGTTTCGGAGACACCAGCACCCCGACTTCTTTCCTTTTCAGTTTCCCACCAGACACCAGCACCCAGGTTCGGAAACACCAGCACCCTGACCTCTTCCCTCCTCAGTTTCGGAGATACCAGCATCCCGATCTCTTTCCTTCTCAGTTTCAGAGACACCAGCACCCTGATCTCTTTCCTTCTCAGTATTGGAGACACCAGCACCCCGATCTCTTTCCTTCTCAGTTTCAGAGACACTAGCACCCCGACCTCTGTCCATCTCAATATCCGATACAACTTTATTCCTGCCGCAGATGGCACCAGGCTGTAGTAGCTTTATACCATCTCTTACAGGTGTAGCATTCCTTCTCTCTCCACTCCTATTATGTTTTTGTCTGTCACCAAAAGACTGTCGCATCTCTTTCCGAAACCAAAAGATGGTATTCTGAAACGTATTGCACCAATGATCTGCACTGTAATCTCGAATATTTTAGTTGTTTCTATATTGTAAAATTTTGCATCCCCTATTTCCGTAAATCTTCATCCTAAACCCCAATCGAGTTGTATCTGTGTTAAAGAAGTAGAGGCAAATACGCACAATAACCAACTAATACTGCCAAGGGGAACAGTGAGTGAGTGAGTTAATTTTAGCATTTCAGTCAGTAAATCCAGACCAGATAAACCGGGGATAGGAACACGATAACGCGCTATCAGTCTAACAACCGATCATCGCCTTGTCATCGAAAGTTTATCGTATCAAAGGCCATAGGCTCATATACATGAAATGCATATGCGTCAATATTTTCACAAAAGGTTAGCATTTCATTTCTGCTCTTAAAGGCACATTTGAAGCATAACATAACAAATCATAAATCTTGATAATTTGTGGTTGCCATGGGCACATGCATTGTTGTGCTGAAGGTTAAATTAAATGTTCATTTGGTATGTATTGCTGTCGAACGTTATTTAAAGATAGACATATAAGAGTGAAATGGTACAGATCTTCGAAATTGTTTAACTTACCTGTACATACTATTACAGACTTTGCAAGTTTATGAGGTCTCAATGTATCAATATTTAGCCTTGTACATCCTTGAGCACGAGCAAGGTCGTTTGCAAATGTACACATATTTCCCTGCTTCAATGCCAATCTTTAAACGTCCATAGTATTCAAGTCTAGTGCTATGTGCTAATATATTTGTCCATTTTTGGGTGTACGTATATATTAATCTGGTTTGAAAAATGTCAAGCTAGGTATACATCTAGCGTCTGGGTAGACCAAAACATGTCCAGGACCTGGACTAAATAAAATATGTGTAACATTTACTTGCTCAGTTCAGTCTACCTACTGAATCAACTGAACCAGAATTAAGCAACGTTATCCGCGCCATGACACCATCAGTGGAGTATATTACACATCAGGTACACGGCGTTTTCACTCAGTCTCAGTCAGAGATAACACAAAGACGTGTGTACCAATACCAATGAATTGTACAGCAACCATACTGACTCACTGAGGAAACAAAACACTGTGGCCCCTCAGTTTTCACGCCTTGTTAACAACCCTTCCCAGAGTGGCCCCTGAACACTTAAGTATTAGGAAGGTGACAAGCTGATTGTCTTGTACGGTTCTGTCTGATCTCTGAAATAGTGCACAACCCCATGTTTCTGCATGCACCAAACATGGCCGACTTTCCAGTCTATAGTAAATGCATGTAGGATAACAGATTCAGATTCAGATGCAGATTCATTTTTATTCAGTATTTCGGGCCTAAAGGCCTATAGTACAAATACACTTGCTACAATTATATGCACGTGTTGGTTGTGGTGGCATTTCTTGCATTAAAGACATGTTTTAAATAAATTGCAATAGATTTGATAATATCAATATTTTTAGAATTTAACAGACTGGACAATGTTTGTTCATCTCTTACAGGTGTTTGTACAAATGATAAATACTTACTTCTTAAATCTAAATACTTGGTACACACAAATAATACATGAAATTCACTTTCAATATTACCTGTATTACAATTTTTACAGATGGATTCATTTACATCACTGAAAGCTCTATTGGGTTTGCGTAAATAGTGAATTCTAAAATCATGAAAGCCAATTCTAAATTTTACACAACGCCCGTATTAATGATTTGTCTTGTAGGTTCATAATATAAAACTCCGGTTCTAACAGAGATTTATGAGAAGAATAGTGTTCTAAGAAACTTGAATTATTTATAGACATAGACCATTCTTGGAAGAAAATGTCCTGAAGACGTTGCTTAAAAACATTTAAAAAATTACATTCATTTCCAACCATTTGTGAAATCCACACATGAGAAAATCCAGTCGAAAAAAGTAACTGTAACTGAGTTAACCTCTGATGCCCAATTAAGCTTGCCAATATCATCTTGTAGCTTTAGGAACATATAACTTTGCCTTGGGTACCTATAAGAATCCATTTTTAATAATATCAACCAAAATTTTATTACTCGTAATCTGGTGAGTACAAATATATTGCAACGACCAGTTTCCCCTAATACAGCCTTATTTGAAGCATACTTTCCCAAATTTAGGAAGCATTTAAAATATGATGCATGAACCTTTTCTATACAATGAAAGTATTTAGTTCCCCAGATTTCGGACCCATATAAAAGGATCGGTAAAATCTTACAATCAAAGATGGTACAGGCCGTTTTGAAAGAAATAAAAGAATTCTTTTTGAATAACTGATATACAGATTGCATAGCCTTTGATGCTTGAACAGATAAATGTTTACAGGCTGTTGACCAATTTAGTCTGGATGAGAATATTAAACCCAAATATTTATAATACGAAACACATTTCAACCTTGTATTACCATAATACCATACCTCATCCTTTTTTTAACACACCTCCATTTCTAAACACAATAATATTAGTTTTCTTAATATTAACACCCAAACCCCACGTAATACAAAATTTATGCAAAACATTAAGTTGTTGCTGTAAACCATTAACTATATAGGAAAACATATTTACATCATCAGCAAAAAGTAACATCATAATATCATCAATGTCTTGAGATATAAACACACCATGTTTACAGGATTTATATATTTCTGCAACAAGTTCATTTATAAAAAAAGATGAACAGAATTGGGCTTAAAATGCAGCCTTGACGTACTCCAGAACTTGTTGAGAACATATCAGTTTTACAATTACCAGTCTTTACACAAGATTTTACAGATGAATACATATTATGAAGAAGATTGTGTAATTTATCATGGCAACCTGACTTAAGTAACAAATATAGAAGTTTGGCTCTATCAACATAGTCGAAGGCCTTTTAAAAATCTATAAAAGCACAGAAGAATCGCCCCTTAGGCTTAGAAAGATATTTGGAACATAAAGTCTGAAGGGTAAATATATTATCTGTAGTAGCATATCCTGAAACCAGCTTGTGCTTCTGTTAATATACCATTCAAGTCTATCCATAGACGGAGGCGTTTATCTAATATGGATGTAAATATTTTCCCTGAAACATTTAGGAGTGATATACCCCTGTAGTTGCTTGGGTCGGTTGCACAACCTGACTTAAATAGAGGTATGGTTAGTGCAGAGTTCCAGGCATCTGGAAATATTCCAGAGTCTAATACTGAGTTAAATAGTGGCTTAAGGAAAGCAAGTAACGTCGATTGTCCAATCTTAAAAAATTCTGGAGGAATTCCATCTTCGCCAGGGGATTTACCAGTTTTCAGTTTCCTAATAGCCTCAGTGATTTCAAGTTCAGAAATATTATCAGACAACAATTGATCTATACCTGAGAAGTTCACACACTCATCACAATAATGGTTAGTTATAAAATCAGAAACATGTTGATCAAAGTCGTCATCTGTTTGAAGTTTAGATGGGTTTAAGAGATCCTTAAAATATAACTGTAGAGTATCCGGTGTTATTGGACATCCTTTGTTTTTATTCCGTAGAGAGCTTTTTAAACTGTTCCAAAATGTTTTACAGTCACCATACTTAGCAACTCCACACAGATCGTCTGCTAAACGTTTTTCCAAATTGTCCTTTTTCATAGCACATGTAGGATAACGTCCTTTACTGTGCCTCAAATCAATGTTTAACGAAACACACACATAAACGATTTACACACATTGTTAGTCGTTAGTAGTAAAAAATACGCTATGAAATATTGGTACTAACCATATTTGAGACTTGAAAGTATACGCGATTGTAAGCATAGAATTGTCACCAGACCTATGACGGGACCATTTACAAAGCGCATGTGTAAAGTTGTTCTGTTGCTGACTAGACTGAAAAGACATAATTTGGATAAAAATAATTTCTAAACACAGGGGCAATACATCGATTCTACTTCTTTGTGTAATTAGAAACTGCAAGAACTGTTTGTAAACTTTGAGAAAAATATCTATGTCACAGTTGCTCATCCTTGGGAAACTTCATGATCCAGGGCTGTGAGACAGGCATCAATATCGCATACTTGGACGTTATCACATACAGACTCGTCTAACCTATGCCGGCACCATTTTGAACACCTATTTTGCATTCCTGTCTCCTCCTCATGCAATACTTGTATCTAAGCAACAGTATTCCATCCCTGTCCTGAGTTTCGTCCATGAAACAGTACTAACATTATTGCAAGATTTCCAGCTGCACATGTAGCTATTGCCTTTCCACGATTGTGTTTCGGTAACCCTATTTCGTGTTAAAATCCAAAATATGCTAAATTTCATGTTTTACAGATAATTGTTATGTTTTTCAGCAGCCTGACGACTAGAATTCAAGCGAGACATTTCAAAAGCGAGGTGCGCATATTTATCATGCTTTTCATGAATCTTGGTCATCACATTGCTGACAAAAGGGACAGAAAATGACAAAAAATAAATTCAGTGGCCTTATCAAAAAGGACAAAATGAGGCACTGCAGACAGGTAAGGTTCGTACTCAGCTCAGAGCTCTTGCCCCTTTTACATGCAGCCCCGACAGTGAAATATATCTCCCAGGAACCGCTGCCTTCTCGAACCCAGCAAGAACTTTCCGGAGAATGTGTAGATTCCTGCAGAGTGTCAGAAGGGCTGTGGTCCTGGCAGTAAACACGGGTTCTCAGCCAATGTCAGTCAGCATATTGAGAGGTACTGGGCACCAAAAACAATGGTGAGTCGAACAACTTAATTCTTCGGATGCACGTGACTTATTGTAAGCGAGGTCCGCATATTTGACATGCTTCTCCTGAATCTTGTCAATCACATTTGTCTCAAAAGGGACAGAAAACTCAATCATATACAGAATTTCACTAGTTTAATAAAAAAGGACAAGGCCACTTTTGTTGGCTTGGATACGTCTGAGGCTGTATAAGGGCTTATTCCAAAGAATTTTACAGTTGTCATTTTCCTTGAGGCCCTCCACATATTCTGGGTCGTATTATGGTTGAACCACAAGCATTGCAAAGACGGTAATAAAACGACGGTTGCATGCAATTACCTCACTTAAACTACTTGTCTTCGTGCCAACGCTAGGAATCCTCTGACTGTTGGACAGACTCGTGGAAATCTTTACATCATCTACATTTCATATTTACATTATAAATCACATATTGAGAAGAAAGTGACTGGTCCTTACCAGCAACCAGAAAATCTTCTGTTTCACTTACTAGACCAGCCAGACGTCATCCAAGCGAAGACGTCGGCATGGTTGCCTTTCTCCTCAACACACTGCACACATCAGTGCAAGTTGATATGACTTATATCGCATACTGTTCAAACCTCACAATGACACATGCATACATTACTGATGTGACAGGCATGACATGCATTAATAGCCTTACTGGCAACCCGACAGGTTTTGTCACCCTGTCACCTAAAGCAAGTTGTGCTGAAGCGTAATATACTTCCTCGTACACAAATAGTTGAGCAGAGTTGAAATACCCGTGTTCCCGGCTGGGGTGTGTAGATATACTGGTGTGGGTAGATATACTGGTGTGGGTAGATATACTGGTGTGGGTAGATATACTGGTGTGACATCATGGCGGACACTACACTTGTCTTCGTCTTGTGTGCCCTTGCACTCCTGATCGCTGCCGCTGAATCTAATAATGGTAAGTTGGTACTTCAGTACTTTTATGTCTCTGGGCTATGTTGTAAGTAGCAGTAGAACCTTTGTAGATACTCCATGCACCATGGTTCCTCGGTACCCAAAGCTCGTCAGGTGAATATGTGACGCGTCTTGACCTGCTTTGCCCACATCCCACGTTTCTAGGAGGTAGTGATACAGATGCGACATTGCTCTGTGTGTCGGGAATCACTGTCACGGTATATTTAGGACCAATTTGTCTAGTTCACCTGCATCCAGCATGGCGCAGCATTTATGCCATCCGATCTGTCCATCCTTCCATCGGTTCCTGGCATATATTTGTTGGAGACAACACATAATTTGGAATGTAACAATATGACACAATTCAGGTTAAAGCAAGGGAGTGTTATATAATAAGGACCTCTATGTAATTGTTGTAAATATTCAATCGCAAAGACGTAGCTCCAGACAAACAAGTCGTATTTCCCATACATTACTGAACTTTCTTCATAAAGCCTAACATGAACCCAGTCGAAACCTACATCACAATGCCACATAACCCACCTATCATAGCCTACACTGCGAATCTATGATATGGAAATATTATGACTCACCTATTTAATCCAAACTTCCTTATGTTAATCAGGTGTGACTGTTTGTTAACAAATACACTGTACAGTCCTATTATTGTCACTCTGAATATATATGTATGCATATCAATATATTTGCTGTGATAGAGACAGCCACACCAGAATTATCTCCGTGGTATTATTTACACAGTGAATGTATATACTACAGGTACAGTATAGGCTGGTTCTATAGGAACCTTTTCCCTGGAGATAATGTAAATGAAGGTACATCCTGATATTAGGTCCATGCAAAAAAAAATGATGATTGAAATAAGAATTAGGGTAACGAATATAAAAACATTGCTGTTTAAAACTGGTTTTGGCACACGCACCCACACACACACACACACACCCCTCCAACCCCCTACCACCCCCAACCCCCTTTGAAGATAACTGGCTCCGCCTATGCAGATAGAGATAGTGTTCAACTCGCATGTAGTTTTTGACGAAATGTGATGATAGGGACCTAAACAGCCAGCCAAGATATACGAACTTAGCCTTGTACTTATATCTGAAGTTAATATCCATGTCGCTGATTACGGCGAAATAACTAATTGCCCCAAAGGGCGTCGATTTAAGAATTATAATAGATATTTCTTCATTTTCAGCGACAGAAAAGATAATGTTTATCACAGACAGCGGTGCAGGTGTAGATGTCAACGGGAGCGTGTATCGATGCACCCTGGATGGCAGGTCCAGCTGCAGTGTTCTCCCGATCCACACCCCCAACCCCAGATGTCCTGTATACGACCCGGTCTACGACTACGTCTACTGGTCCGACTTTGTTCTCAAATCTGTTTGTAGGGTCAAGTCTTCAGGAGAAGACTACGAAACGTGGGTGAACGTCTCCAGAAGTAAGGATGTAAATTGATAATTACGAACTTAAAACAAATAAACTCACCAACACGTACCCACCAAAGAAGCCATCTTAAATTACTGAGGTAAACACTGTGATGTTGATAGAGATCACCCTTCAGATCAGCAGATGTGTGTATCGTTTTTGTGATTGTATTTAAAGAAGTACTATTTTGGTTCAACTTTTTAGGTTTATATGGAATGGCCCTTGATCCCGAACTAAGGGCAGTCTTTGTGTTCGACCTGAAAGATGATGATAATAGCTCCTTGTGGAAGATAAACATGGACACAAAGATCCTGACAAAGGTTCCGATTGAAAATTCACCTGTATGGGGAATCGCGATCGACACTCGGAACAAGTAAGAATTACAGTCAACTAAAATTTAAATAACAGATTCAAGATAAAGCCATGTAAAGTAAGTATGCCAACAATGATTTGACAACCGGCGAAAAGCAAACTGTTGAAATACTGTTTTACATTGCAGGAAGTTGTTTCTAGCATTTGTCACAAAAATCACAATGATGAACTACGACGGGAGTAACTATGTCACCCTACTAAACAAAAAGAATGGCCATCATTTTGGTATGATGTTTGAAGGTAAGGAAGGTAATTAAGTTCACACGTTTTGCTGTTTAGACGGTTACATATTCAACCTTGCCCAGAATCCTTGTCTTTCAACATCTGCGGATGTGAATATAAAAGACAATTAGAGAGTCACATTTTTTTTGAATAGATCTTAAATATCTCTAGGAAATCACTCCGTCAATGAAGCTGATTTGTCACTCTTGTTTTTTACCAAAATAGAAAATAATAATAACTCGAGCTGGTAACCTTTTCGATGTTTTGTTGGGTTCTTTTTGTCCTTTTAAAGATATTATCTAAAATAATAAACAGATGGATTCACAAAGCAGAGAATGGGTAGCGGCAGATAACCGTGTTTTGGACTCGATCTATTCATTACTACCATAAGTTTTTTTTTAAAAGGTCCAATCCTCAGAGCAAGACCCAGAAACATAGAGAAACTGTGCACACAGAAAATTCCTTCAGAATTGGAATACAACACAGAAAAGACGAAATGATGTAGACACTTTATAAGCTGAAGTTCATGAAGAACATGAACAATATCCGTAAAGATGACGTCAGAAGTTCAAAATTGAGTAGGGGGTCACACGACGAAGTGACAAAGTCAATAACGGGTATGGCCACCATGCGCGTGAAGCACAGCAGTGCATTGACGACGCATATAGACTACCAAATGAGCATTGAAGGCCTGGGGAATGGTTTGGGAAGTGGTCACTGCCGTCTGGAACCTGTGTCTGAGATTATTCACCTGAATCCATCCGTCCTGTCTTGGCGTCGTTACTCGGGGACGCCCAAAACGTGGGTGGTCGATGACATCATTACTGTTTCCATAACAACTGACCAATGCAGATATCGTGTTACGATGACATTTGAAATGTGCTGCCACCTGTTGTTGGCTCATGCCTGCTCGAACCATTCCAATGGTTTCGTGACGTTGAGCACATGTTAATTTTGGCATGATGTGCATATGAATTCTCATGTGAATTTGTGAACGTTTGAATGACCAAAGATCAAGCTTTCGACAGTGACAGCAATGTCTGAGTTTCACATGTTGTGTGCAGCTGCACAGGCTGCATGTGCAGTAACACATTGCAAGTCCATAGGCCACCATTAATGACGTCACGTCGCCTGGCACCTGCATGCGCGTTTGATTGTCTCCAATACTTGCTATGTTCACACCTTTATTTATGTATAAAGACACTGTCTGTCTATCTTTATATTTTCTGTGTGCACAGTTTCTTTATGTGGCAAGTATACAAAACGCCTCCCAGGCTTCCAAAGATGTCGTTACTCTGACGAAAGACTTGCTGGTCCTTATTTAGCTGGAATAATAATGGACAAGTGATTTAGGTTTATTGCCATCTATCAAGTCAAGTATGGCAGCTGTCTCAGATACGAACACAGCGTCTTCTGTCGCAGGTCACAGACTGTACTACGCCGACACTTCAGTGAGCACTTTGGGATCCCTGGACTTGGAGACGAACGTTACCACTGTGTACCGTAACGACACTTCATATCTGTCTGTTCATGAGTTCGAAGGTGTTCTGTATGCTGGGCCTTTTGGAGACAGGTAAATGTTACATGGAGCCTCATATGTAATATCCATTACGTTGTATTCAGACACAGTATTGAAATGCGTATGCATGTTTGTGGGTGTCAGTGAGCGCGCTTGCCGTTAAACTATTACGGTATATAATTTTACAGTCACAACAATAAACATGAACACTATTTACTGCCACTTAACAATAAATCAGCTGTTTTGCGTCACTGAAGAAAAATTAAATTATCATTCATTTACGGAATACCAGTTGCATTATAAATATGTACACGTTCAGAACGATGTTGAAACTTACCTTTCGTCTACAAGACAAAATATTGCCATGAACTGACTAATGAATTTCCTTTCAGGGGGACAGTGGATGTACTTCCTGGAGGCTGTGGGCCACGCTCCCATGTGTACTTTAACACATCCATTCTTGGGGGCATACGTGCTACCGTCTTCAGGACATAAAGTAATGATATATTAGGTAGACTCAAGTTAAGCGTATATTGTACATTAGTACATTATTAAGACATTAGTACATATCTTTTGATCAGCTATGGGCATACGTTGACAATTGAAACATTGATTGTGGATTTACTGTAGATCAAGACGTGTATCTCTGTCACACAGTGTTAACGTGCTGTATCTGTGTATCGTTCAACAGGCTGTCCCTCTGGGTGATATGGTCGGCTGTGTATCTCTGTCACACAGTGTTAACGTGCTGTATCTGTGTATCATTCAACAGGTTGTCCCTCTGGGTGGTATGGTCGGCTGTGTATCTCTGTCACACAGTGTTAACGTGCTGTATGTGTGTATCGTTCAACAGGTTGTCCCTCTGGGTGGTATGGTCGGCAGTGTATCTCTATCACACAGTGTGAACGTGCTGTATCTGTGTATCGTTCAACAGGGTGTCCCTCTGGATGGTATGGTCGGCTGTGTACCCAGGAATGTGGTAAATGCTTCAATGGAAGTGCTTGTGACAACATCGATGGCCATTGTGCAGATGGGTGTGACACTGGCTGGATTGGCGACACGTGCACTACTGGTGTGTATGAAGGAGTTATAATAAATAATAGTACTGATTATAATAAACTTAATTCCAACAAATTGTTCAGAAGCTCTCGAGCAAAGGCACTGTGAGAAAGCTGTGTTATTAGCATTCGCTCGAGCTGTTTGAGTTAGCGTCCACTTGAACATGGGTGTTGGTTGCAATGTATAATGTGTACGGTACTCAAATCACAGTTTGTGTTAAACTATAGAGTTACGACAGTAGTCTTTGTTAAAGTACAGAATTACGACAGCATTATCTGCTACACTAAAGAGACACGACAGAAGTCTATCCGAAACAAGTACGTCACGACTGTAGTCTGAGTTACACTATAGAGTTACGACACTGATCTGTACTAAACTATAGACTGAACACAGTGAACAATATCAAGCTACAGAATCACGACAGTGATGTCCTTTCAACTACAGAGTTGCGACGGTGTTCTATGTTCAGCTAAAGATTTACGACTATAGTTTTTGTTGAGTTGCTTTCTTATCTTGAACAAAGATAACATCCTAGTCTGACGTTCAAATTACCTGATAAATAATTCAGGCCAAGGTGGTTAGCGTATTTAGATGACTGAGACATCACCATGCTTTACCGCAATGAATGGTCGGGCCATCAGCGTTAGGTTTAAGTTGGGTGCACCTGATGTTGTCTTAAATGGTCTGAATGTAGGTGGAGGTATTTAAGTTTTTGTACCTTCCGGGTGCTCACCTGTCCACTAGATCTGATATGGCTCTATCGCTTTTAGTACCTAGACGATATGAATATGAATTTAGTGTTTTGATTATCAGATTTGAACGATGGCTAATGAATTCGTCAGAGAGATCTTTACACATGGCGTATTTTTTGAAAGCATGTCCAAATGGTACCTACGGTGAGCGCTGCGGGAATCTGTGTGACCAATGTGTTGGCGGCGCCCCCTGTCATCCCGCTAACGGCACGTGTCAAGCCGGAAACGTGGTTCAAGAATTATATCATGAAGGTATAAACAATGAAGCTAGTTATCACGAAGGGTTTTTTATTACACGGCTCCATCAGCGTTGCTGGGTTCTATGTACCTGGCAGGCGCGTAGCAGAATCTTATTCAACTTAGGATAAAACTTTGGTTTCAAATCGCTATTATTGGTTTGTATTACAAAGGGGTAAGCGAATTAGTTGGAACAGTGAAACAAATGCACGTGCGGTACGTTATGAGCGTTAACTTAAACCAACCCTACTTGTTCTCGGTGTTTCATTTAATGTCCATACCCCCTTGTAATACAAACCAATAATAGCGATTTGTAAGTATGATCGTTTGTCAAACAACTTTTATCCTAAGTTGAATAACATTCTGAGATTTACATGTTCAATTGGAAAGGTAAAATTATGAGGATTCGCAATCGTAATTTCACTTTATCTGATTTTACTTTTTTGTTTAAAGTAAAATTCATTGATACGTTTTTCACTGCAAACAGACTATACTGCTTTGAACAGTACCCTGGTCAGTGATGTCCACCACTGTGGTGAAGTTGGCATCGGTGTTGTCTTGGAATAATAATAAAGACAATGATGGCTATTCATAAAGCGCCTTTATTCACGCTGCCTGTGAGGAGCTAGAAACTTGACAGTTATCTGACTTATCCCGCCGGGTACCCATTCGCGTGTGTCAGACCACGTGTGTCACGAATGCTTCGTTGTGTGTCAGGACGGAAGTCATAGAAACTCTCAGGAGTCAAGCTGCCGAACACCGTCAACACTGACTCTATGTGACCAACGTTGTTTAACTTCAACTGATTTGTGACCTGGGCTGTATGCACAGGACCACACCATCTCATGGTTTCGTGGTTGTTAATATGTCTACCTGTCAGGCACAGGACCACACCACCTCATGGTTTTGTGGTTGTTAATATGTCTACCTGTCATGCACAGGACCACACCACCTCATGGTTTTGTGGTTGTTAATATGTCTACCTGTCATGCACAGGACCACACCACCTCATGGTTTTGTGGTTGTTAATATGTCTACCTGTCATGCACAGGACCACACCACCACATGGTTTTGTGGTTGTTAATATGTCTACCTGTCATGCACAGGACCACACCACCTCATGGTTTTGTGGTTGTTAATATGTCTCCCTGTCATGCACAGGACCACACCACCTCATGGTTTTGTGGTTGTTAATATGTCTACCTGCCATGTACAGGACCACACCACCACATGGTTTCGTGGTTGTTAATATGTCTACCTGCCATGTACAGGACCACACCACCACATGGTTTTGTGGTTGTTAATATGTCTACCTGCCATGCACAGGACCACACTACCACATGGTTTTGTGGCTGGTTATATGTCTACCTGCCATGCACAGGACCACACCACCACATGGTTTTGTGGTTGTTAATATGTCTACCTGCCATGCACAGGACCACACCGTGACACATTTTGTGTGGCTGTTAATATGTCTACCTGTCATGTTGTACTGCAGATTGGAACCTTGTTGTCTGGGCGCTCGTGTCTGTATGTGTCTTTCTGGGATTGGTTGTGCTGGTTCTCGTGATCCTCCTGGTCAGATGTAGAAGGTAACCATAGATACCAATATTCTTTCATTAAGGTTAAAATGTAGGGACCCACAAGAAAGAAGAGTCAAGTATTTCATTCAGTTAAAACCCGTCGTGATATTGCTCGAATATTGCTAAAAGCGGCGTAAAAGCCAACTCACTCACTCATTTAGTTAAAATTCACTTTTTATATATAACATAAAATTCGGATTAATTTTAGGATACAATTACTTTTGTTTACACTGTTATTATCAAATTAGGAGCTATAAAATCAGGATGTAATACAGTTTTGGCATTGAATTGAATTATGTTCATCAATTGAATATTTGCTTGCGTGTCAGCAACGAATACGAGTTAATATTTTAACAACTTGTTTACAGAATGGTCGTTACGAACAAGCAGAAGAAGACAGGCGTTACTGCTGGTGCCGTGAGAAACCCCACCTACGAGAATGACACGGGAGATGCAGGAGATGGAATAACCAGTGTGACCCAGCCGGATCACGTGTACGAGAAGATGGACCATGTGCAGCCCCCTGTGTATGAGACGCTACATGCTTGAGAGGCACAATAAGACATCCCCGTATACAGACGTAGCATGTATTGGGGTTCATATTGTGTAAAAGCTCATGTACCACCCCAGTGTATGACACACTACATTTGTATGGGGTCACATTGTTTGATGGTCTCCCATCCGTCGGTATGAGACATTACAAATTTAGGGGTGCATTTTGTTTGCAATGTATATATTGTAGCCATTCACTTATATATATATATATATATATATATATATGTGTGTGTGTGTGTGTGTGTGTATATATGAAATACATATTGTGACGTCACAATATATATGTAATGACGTCATACCGTAACTGCTCCAATCTCCCTGAAGAGTAAAGAACGACACATGTTGGAGAAAAAGGCAGTCTGTTTTTATTTATCTATGTGATATATATATATATGTAAACAAGTGATTTCTGCATACGTAATATAGTCATTTAGCTTGAACACTTAGTTTGATATGTTTTATAGTCATTTAGTTTGAACATTTACTTTGATATGCGATATAGTCATGTAGATTAAATATTAGTTTGATATGTAATATAGCCATTTGATTTGAACATTTATTTTGATATGAAATGTGTCATTTAGTTTGACCATTTCTTTGGATATGATATAGTGCAGCTATTTGCTTTGAACATTCGCATTGATATATACAAGTAGGCTATTCAGTTGGAATATGTATTTCGTTATGAGGATGTGATTTGTTAATTACAATGTCTCATAATTAACTTTTAGTTAACATGGGTCACAAATATTTGAGGTGCTGAATGTGGATTTGAACTTTCGTCTTGAACTTGGGCTATGTAATGTCACCTGTTGAGAGTGGGCTGAGGAGTTACCTCCCTTTGTTTGTTTTGCTTCCGGTCGGATTGTGGAAGCTGTGAGAAGATCGTAGCGTGGCATGGTTTTTGCTAGAAAAAAACAGAACTGTATAATAGGTATATAAGGGATGGTTGTTGATGTATGGGGGATGACTTTGGATTTACGTCCATCTGCCTGCTAACATCGACGTTTCAAGACCTACCACTCAAGAGGCCTCGTCTACAATGAACTTTCAACAGCTGTCTTCAATCAATACATCTGTATTTAGTGGTAATATCAAGACTTTGGTGAGTTATTATTTAACATTTGTGACCCAATAGTTTAGATTTGTGACCCAATATTTTGGATTTGTGGTCCAATAGTATTGTCTTTGAAGGACATTTAGAAGTGGAATGCATAAGAAAAACAACATTTTTGGATGTCAATTTCACAATTGTTGTATTGTTCTTCTTGTATACTTGTATTGTTATTCACAATAAAGAAGTCGACATCCATAAATCTTGATTTTCCAATAGTATTGTATTGGAAACCTGTACTGACATTCTTTGTAGCTATATATATTCCCTATATAATTGAATATAATAGACTTGATTGTGTTGTATTTTGCTGGTTTAAAGGGGGCTCACAAGCTTTTAATCTCAGTAATTTCTAAAAGAAGATTAGCATATATTCCTCAGGCGACAGTAATATTCCACTACCTCCGGTCGGAATCGTACTGTCCGATGATGTAATCGTATTTTGTTATAACCTACTTTGAACCGAACCATCTCCCTGATCGTGCACCTGATAGACAGGAATTCCATGTCGTTAGTATCGTCTTTATATAATAAATATATCTTCTATCCATGTTTCTTGATAATCTGTTTAAAAGATATATTTAATACGGATCAGCCTTATTCGACTTCCACCTTAATACTTCAGGTACTCTTGGGTAAGTCTTTACCTGACTTTATCCTTATATTTGAAGTGTTTCTATAATGTATTGTGGCTTAATTCTTCTTACTGATCTGACCCGTGAAGATCCAGGTTAGAATTGATCTTCAGTAACCAATGCTTGTCGTAAGGGGCGACTAACGGGATCTGGTGGTCAGGCTCGTTGGCTTGGTGGACACATGTCATTGGTACTCAATTGCATAGATTGATGCCGATGCTGTTGATCACTGGATTGTCTGGTCCAGACTCGATTATTTACAGACCGCGGCCATATAGTTGGAATATTGCTGAGTGTGGCGTAAAACTCACTCACTCACTCACTTCTTACTGATCTGTGAGATCTGTTTTCAAAGTCTTATAGGATATCCAGCTGATCATGAGTGTGAATGTTAGTCAAATATCTGTACACCGTGAGGTTCTGAGGGTCTTCATTCTGTGAGAAATAACATGTACCAATGAAGATCCGGGTTAGAACTGATCTTCAGCAGCCCATGCTTGTCGTAAGAAGCGACTAACAGGATCGGGTGGTCAGGCTGACTTGGCTGACACATGTCATCGTATAATGGTTGCGAAGGTCGATACTAATGATCACTGGATTATCAGGTCCATATTCGACAGTTTACCTATTTCGGAGCGTGACGTTAAACAATGACCAAACACTATAGAATATAAACTTAAGTCTTTTGACAACTTGATCTGCGGCCATTTGATTAATGTGTACTGGTCGTAGACGTCGTGAAGAAAGACTGAAATAGTTGACGCCATATGTTTCCCCTGCGTTGACACATGTGAGCCAAGTCCGCGAGGGTGAGTTTCTCAGGGAATAAAATAAGCCTGCTCCCCACTCAAAGTGACCTGGTGTCACGTTCTCTGCGCGCATGCTCTCTACATACATGTAGAAAGGTCTTTCGTGTGTTGAGATAACATATCTCGGAGTTATTGCATTGCAATCTATTTATAGCACTTACTTTCCTGGTTGATAGCCCTACAAATTGTTATACACTTGGTCTTGTATTAGTAACTGCACATGACCTTATTACCATAGAGTCAATCCCTCATTCTCCCTCTCCCCCTATTCACTCCCATCCAATCGGCTTGAAATGCTATTTTCTTATAATTCATTCTCCAGTTCAAATATTTAACGCGACTAAGAGATGAAGTTGTTATGTTCATATGTTAATGTCGCGATTATGTTTCTCCGTATCATTAATGATATCATGTACGAATGCTGTACCTTTTCAATGTCATTGTTGGAAAATAAATATACTAACCATCAATTTTGATTTCATTATTATACCAGACAGACTTGCTCGCCGTATCTTCATCAGAAGGTAAACCATCATCTCAGTACATCAGGTGCATTGACCTTTATAACAAAACTTCCTTCCAAATGTTATAATTAATCTTTAGAATAACCTGTTGTGCAATATACGCTTCTCCAGCCAGGTAAATGTAGGCATTAACTACGAATTTACAAATGATACCCATGCGGAATTCCCGTAAACTCATCTGTTGATCCTGCTTAGTTTCACTGCAATAATCATTTCCACTCCAGAACAGTAATGCCACCATATTTTGGATGTTATGAAATGATAGTCCTTTGACTTCATCGGGATAAGATGTCTTGAAGTGAAAGCTGTTTGATTGAAATTCCGTCATCTTACTTAATGTCACCATATTCTAGTTGTCATTATTGTCCTTCTGACTTCATTGGGATTAGATTTCTTGAAGTGAAAGGTTTTCACTGAAAATTCCATCATTTCGGCTTAATATTCCAGCAGTGAAAAGATCACAAAGGGTATACTGGTGTATATCTGTGTGTATGACTGCGCGTGCGTGCTGCCCTTTGACATGGACACGTTCAGTTGTGAAAGCCGGGCGGAAGTCAAGTTAAATTCATACAATTTCTTTATAGTCTTTCACTTGCTAGATACTCGTTAAACAACGTACAGGCGTCTCTTTCCTGTACTGTAGTAAGCTACGTGTTCAGCTGGTTATACGTTCACAATTACTCTGTTCAATCGATGTCGGTCAGAAATGGGTAAAACGTTACACTGCTTTGAACGATGTTACGTCGATAAACAATTAGCAACTTGCCATTTAATATTTCAGCATATATATTCCCTAAAAGTTGGAAAGTTTCTTTCATGGATGTTGCCATCAACTGTGGCTTTAAGAACTGGTAGCACCTTCTGATTAATGGTTGGATCATCTTTGTCTGTTGTCTAGCGTCGCACTCAGCAGTATCTCAGTACATGACGGCGGTATGTAAATATTCGTGTCTTGACTAGATAATCTAGTGATTAACATCATGTGCATCGACTGTGCAATTGGGCTACAATGACATGAATCAAGCAAGTATGTGTTCCTGACCACCCAAACTGTCAACTTCCTGTTGCGACAAACACGAGTTGCTGAAGACCAGTCTTAACCCTGGTCTTTGAACATCTTTACAAATGTACGATGGTTCACATCTACTCATTGATAACACTGACGCAGCACACTTTGGAATGTCATCCTCTTACTTATCAACAGTAACATTGATGCTTCCGTTTAAGGTGAGAAGGCTTCTTCTTCCCTCCTTTCTTGTGACAGGTGGCCACCACGGGGATTGTGTAGGTATAGAGGCTAGATGACCTGTCTGATACTGTACCACATATACCATGGAGGTTGGGTAGGTATAGAGGCTAGATGACCTATCTGATACTGTACCACATATACCACGGGGGTTGGGTAGGTATAGAGGCTAGATGACCTATCTGATACTGTACCACATATACCATGGAGGCTGGGTAGGTATAGAGGCTAGATGACCTATCTGATACTGTACCACATATATCATGAGATCCAAATTGCCTATATCGATGATCATCATGCATGGCAATCACTGTCTTGTCTGGTGGAAACTCAGTTCTTTACAGTTTGAGAACAGGTGGAAGATTGCTGCCTGCGGTATAAAACAACAAACAAGGAAAAGGATGCCCACTGCTCTACCGGAAACACCCTTTATGGGTGAAGGTGAAGGGCACAACACGGAAATGTCCACACACGAGGAGATGCTCTTTACCAGAAAGAAGAACACACAAATGTTTGTTTTGTACATTTTATTACAGTAGTAATTCCGTACAAGGCAACCAAACAAGCAAATAAAAGACATGATGTGGGACAACCGTCGTCAGTGTAATGCATTACAAAGAAATGTACCTCTAATCAAGCATCAGTCAAACTATCGTTTAACGTGAAATGATAGTGACAATTTTGAACAAATATTTCATCGGTGTTTAGAAAGAATACCATGTAAAAAGTCCTATAAACTGTTCTACTTTTCTCATGTGAAACATGTTGAACAAATGGTTCAGGTTATCCTTACTTGAATTATCTTTACACAGACAATAATCGTTACAAAATACACAATTTAAACTTGGCTGAATTCCGATGCAATGCAAAGAGAGATCCAAATGAGAGAATGTTGCATGATCTGAGGTAGATTACTTTGTTTACATAGTTTGAAAATTTGATGCACCCCGCTTGAAACCAAGGCGAGAAAAGTCGGCGAAACGGAATAAAATATATGAGAATATTCTTTTCTCGTGCAGACATAATTGGTTTACATGCAAAAGTCTGATACAATGAATAACACATACACGAAACACTTCAATGTGCCGTTCGGGAAAATAGGTAAAAAAATCATATTTTTTTCGGCATGGATATGTTATGGTCTATTTCTGATTTATCCATTAAAGTCTTATCTAAGATACTTCGCTTAAAGATCCAAGGCATCGACTGTACTTTATCGGGCGATAAAGTACACATTTTGTATTACGTCACACTGTATTGACGTAACACCGCCATTCTCGTCTGCCCCCTCGTTATCAAACGTACCCTTGGTAACCGACGTCACGATGCATGTCAGTTGTCATCGCCTCTTACAGTCACCTACAGTAAACTACTCCGTAGCACCCCGTTTCATGGTTTGCATAACACACTGTAAAAATGTTAAATCACTCGAACGTCCTCGTACTTTCACTATAATAGTTCAGGGCAAAAGTGTACTTGATTACACTATACATTGGGGTTGAGCGAACTGTATTTCTTAAATCATGTCCCATGAACAAGTACGACATCTTCATTCTCGAAACGGAATGAAAACGAATGAAGGTTGTCTTTTTGTTCATAGGCAGTTGTATTAGATGGCCCGGCAAATTATTCATAATTGTACTTCAGGCTACTTCAATACTTTTCCATAACGCATTATTTGATTTAATTATTTATCGTCATAATATTTTTCAAAGCCTTTTCTCATATCAGATGCCAAAATGTGACATTTTAATACTGAATGCCTTTGCCAATCAAAGAAATATTGGGATAAGCCAGTGAGGATCATATGAATAAAATATATACTTATGTGACTAAGAAATATTCCAGTCACAACTGACAACGGACATTATGTAAAAGCCCGATTTGGTCGACACAAGTCGATGGACCAGTGCACATGTGGATCATCTACATAGATTCTAAAAACAACACTGAAGCTAGTAGCTAAATGTAGGAACACCATGCATAACAATCATTCGCTTTTTTCTGTTCTTTTTTTCCATTATGAGTCTTTTTCTTGGTTTTTTTTGTAGTTGGCCTGTTTCCGAACATATACTGATCAAGGAAATATAGTGTCTTCGTTCAGTATAGCTATCTATAGGCACAGACGGGCCTTTGGCTAGTGTCGCGGTCTAAGGCGTATTTATACCTCGTGGAGTTTTTTTCAGACCCTCATTTTTGGGTACCACCTGGTTTGGGCAGCATTAGCGACATATATTTGTTGCCTGTTTCCGAACATATACTGATCAAGGAAATATAGTGTCTTTGTTCAGTATAGCTATCTATAGGCACAGACGGGCCTTTGGCTAGTGTCGCGGTCTAAGGCGTATTTATACCTCGTGGAGTTTTTTTCAGACCCTCATTTTTGGGTACCACCTGGTTTGGGCAGCATTAGCGACATATATTTGTTGCCTGTTTCCGAACATATACTGATCAAGGAAATATAGTGTCTTTGTTCAGTATAGCTATCTATAGGCACAGACGGGCCTTTGGCTTGCTTCCCAGGATAAGGCCTGTTTAACCTCGTGGAGTACTTCAGACTCTGTGTGTTTTTTTTACACTTTTGTTTTTCTTCGAGTACAGGTATGTACCATCAAGGACCGTTTTTGTTTTCGTGTTTGTTTTTGTTTAAATACAAGTATGTATCATCTATGGACCTCTACAATGGCTTCTCAGAGTCATGTGGAATTTCTTCCCTCCTGGTGCTGACCTTGGTACGCGTTTCATCCGCTTTCCCAGGCAGCTGATCTGCACTTTCGAAAGCAAGTTGGCAAGGACTTCACCATTTGCCACAGAATCTGAAACAAAGGTGAGTGAGTGAGTTTAGTTTTACGCCGCTTTAACAGCAATATTACGACCGTGTGTATAACCAGTACATTTCGAAGTGTAACCGAAATTCTAATGACGGTATTGCATACACAAAATAAATGCCTCAAACAATTGTACTTTACTGGTCTGGTCAAACACCACCTGTCTTTCTAACATCAAAGACACAAAGAATAAAATACTATTAAACACAGACAAATTTGCTTAACGAGTCAAACTGACATAATCACTTCCCAAACTACCACAATATGTCTCTAAACGTGCAGACCACATTCACGCTTCTAGAACCTGAAAACGTTTTGCTTTTTTTTTGTCAAAGAATAACTTATCCTAGATATAAACACATAATATCATGTCCGAACAATAACACAACGTTGATTGTGTAACATTATCAATACTTACCAGATACATCAGGTGATTCATTGGGAACTGTAAAGTAGGAAGTAGTTCTCTCTCCAGTCGTACCAAAGATGTCTACAGGAACTACACAGACGTTGTATGACGAGCCAGTCTCCAAGTGCACATCGGACAATGTCGCATATGTGTACTGCAAGTGGTTTGGGCATTTACGGTGCGGGCATTTACGTACCAATAGCCCAGTCGCAGTGATCGACACCTGACTCTCCATCCGTCACTTTCCAGTTGACGCTAACCACACTTGATGTTTGATGATCTTCATCTGAGCCTAAACACAAAGAAATGACATAAATCAACACTTCAGAAAGCGACAATCTAAACTTAAAAAACCTTCCGAAATAATGCAAGTAATAGTGTGTATACAAATATATCGCTCATCGTTATTCAGGTATGCTTAACAATAGCACCTCACCATCCACAACTCTCGAAGGTGCGGCAATCGCAGGCCTGTTCCGCTTCCATTCTGTGCTTTTGTGTTAATTACGCTATTAGTGAACTATTATATTTTCATTTTTTCTAATTAGCTTATCAGTTCTATACTTTGTGTCTGAATCTTATTGAAAATGTTACTTGTTGAAAATGATTAATAACTTTGATCACCACGTCACTCCCTAGCAAGATTACCTACTGCTCTTTAGATATATCTCTTGTATGTATAGTCATGTATGTCTCCTTACTAAGAGTACATGTGGCTGATACCTTTAAGTAGCTTGTTTCATCCCTTCACTTCAGTCCGTTTACTGGACACAGTCCATTTAATTAGCTGTTTGTGTGTCTTGTTAGTGGTATTAATTAGCCATCACTTTACGGTTGCTCAGTTCAGATATTCGTTCACTGCCTATCAGCACTAAATGCTCATTGCTAGTATTGGGTTCAGTCACTTTAGATTGTCTCTCGTTAACTATTTCCAGCAAGTATCAACAAAGAAACTGAACATGTACTGTAATATGCTGCCTGTTGTTTATGTTACTATTTCATTTCCAACCTGGTCTCATATGTTGATGACATGTTTCGCCCTATGGCTAGTTTTGTGTCGTTACTTCCCATAAGTATTCTAAGGCACATGAACAAGCATTGCAACCTATGACCTTTCTGTGACCGTCATCAATTGTCTTGGAGTATTGACCTTGCAATCACTTTCTGGGCCAAAATGTGATGATAAGGAAGTGACACGGATGGGACATCACCGAATGTGTAGTAAAGCGACATTGTTTTCACGTGTTTTGGAGAATTTACCTGGCCCATCACTGATATGACTGAAGAATGGCGGAGTCAGATCTACAACGATGGGTTGTGCATGGGAAACAGTGGTCAGTCCAGCAGCATTCATGGCCATGACAGTGATGCCTCCCAACCTCAAGACCTGAGATCGTTTGTTGGATGCTTCCACTTACGGACACAAACATATGTCCATCTTTAGCTAAAGGTGAATCCGGCGCCTTAACCCTGATACAGGACGCTGTGTCAGTTTCCCATGATGTTGGTATGACGAGGTTGCATTTTGATGTATTTCCTGTAATATCGTCTACCTCGAAAGATGGGTTCTTTACCAGATTGTCTCCAAGATATGCTACATCCTTAGGTTCCGGGGGTGATGTGTCGATGACAACTCCATCAGATACAGCTACGTCAGAGGCATGGCCAACCACGTCTACAGCATACACTTTGTTCCATATGGTACCTGTAAAAATAGTCAGTACATTGGATGTTAGGAAATATATTACTATGTCCGGGCTCAATATGTTAGATGCAACATACCATATACTTACCAGCAGACAATGGAGTTGGAAGCGATATACTGAAGGATGTGTGCAGTCCAGTATCCAGCCAGTCCATCACACTGCAATCTGATGTGTCGTTGATTGTCTCCACACACCAGAAATACTTGACGATTGTGGAGTCTGTGTCCGAGAAGCCGTGCCAGAAGACAGAGATTTTTTATGTAGAACTCTGGTAGTCCTGGTCGTGGATATCTGCAGATGTATAAGATACAGTCTTGCAGTGTTCCCACACGCTAGAAATATATGGATGTATAATGCGTCTTTAATGCTGAAAATACCTGCTGTTTTCATTTCTGTAGTGGGCATTCCCTTAACAGACAGTTATATTCGCATTATCGTACCTGCTCCATCCTTCACTCTGCCTGCCACTGGAGGCATGACGTCCACCTGTACTCCATCAGAATAGGCCCAGCTGACCAGACCAGCCTTGTTGTAAGCCAGGACACTGCAGTAGTAGACTGTGTTTGGACGTAAACTCAGACCTGTCCCCGTATGGATGGTGGAGGTCAGGTCCCCTGATTCGTGGATACTGTGGCCTGAGAACATCAACATAGTAGTAAACATATTAGGAAAGTGGATACTTATAAAACAGGCACATTACATCCAGTCAGTAAAATAGATTTGGAGATATTGAATGGTGTTTAATAAGCTAGTAAGCAATTATCCATTTTATCATGTTACTTGTAAAAAATCGATTTAGGTCGAGACATGCCATGGACTTAAACAACCAATTGTGAGAGCTTGTTTATGTTGTACATCCAAATAGCAAATTGATGTGGACATGATCCGATCCTGGTTCCACTGGGTTCAGGATCGCCTTAGCCAAAGTTAACAAATAAGCATGTCAAAGGAAACTATGTTAAAGATATCCTAGATATGTGTAAAACTATGAAATCCTGTTTATCTACTAATGGTAACATATCGTCATTCTTTAACTGCAGAAACAGTACTAGAAACAGAACCTTACTTGCTTTGTATTTATGTGACCCTGAGCAGTATCTCTTTACTAAATTAGTAAATATAAATTTGAAATGTATCAGTGATCAAATGGAGTATGATTTACATAAATGTTTCATTTGAAACTCTCTCATTCGATTAGATCACTTCAGTGCGCTATGGGCTTGATGACACCCATGGATCATGCGAGTTCAAAACTCCCGTACATAATGCGATGAACAAAGATCAGTAATCCTAATACCTCCTGTGTGCGTGCTGATGTAGACCCTGTATCGATGGATGCTGCTTATACCAGGCAGGAAATGTCCAGACCACGTTACGACAAGTGTGTTGTTCTGTGTCTGGAAGTCTATGTCTTTGGAGTCACTGATGTTTAGGACTTCCTTCACCTGTTTAATATTTGAGTCTGTCAGTTATGTAGTGATGATACAAATCAAAATAGCAACGACAGGAGAAAATTCTAACATCCGGCGAGCCTGATTCATTCGGGTATAAGGGGAAAGTAATGCTGACAATTGTATGTATTTAATTAGAAATCCGTGACTATGAAAGTGTTAACGTTTCTTAATGGGAAACAGTATGTACCACAGAATGCACTTACAGTTCTCCCTGACTTTCTTGTTACCGTGGGTGGTGATGTAACGAAAGTGACACCATTTGACTTGAAGATGCTGTAATTTCTGTTATTCTACCAAGCTTTCACGAAGAAGGAGTATTGTATTCCAGGTGTCAGAAAGCTACCTGAAACAAAGAAATAGCATGTATTAAGACAGCCCCATCCCAATCATCACTGAACCCTTCTCCGGAATGTAATACGAAACATTTTGACTTCTCAAAATAGGTCACGGCTGGCCCCTTCATATATATATATTGTTGAATGTAGCTGTGATGACCGCCTCTTTGTAAATGTTACATGCGTCTTGGCATAAAATATGAAAACCATATGTCTTTATGAAAAGCGATGAGGTACTTCAAATACCTCAGAAAGAAAGAAAGTTAAACGGAATTTCTTTTAATGACATCACTGCCTTTGTGAAAAAAATACACGACAGGGGAGGCTACATCACATTGACTGAAACGTCTCTGATATATATCTCCAGGAAACCATTCACAGCAGCAGCAAGATTTAAGGCACGAAATGCATTGATATTATTTTACAACTGGATCATATTAGGAAGAATATAAATGAACAGTTCAAATAGATGAAAAAATACCCCTTTTGATAACAAAGGAAAAACATAATTTACATTGACCTTTGTCCAAGGACAAAATCGCTGATGTTTGTTGACCTGCATCAAACCATACTCTTTGGGAAGATTTCTTGAACACTCCATCCGGTAAATCCTTTTCACTAACTCCTACACTGTATTCGTAGCTGCAAAACAACACATATGCTATAGGTATGAGAAGGTTTATAATGAAAAGATTTTCTGTTTATGCACTTCGCTAAATTGCCTTGGAGACTTCATTGTCTTATCTGTTCTTCTCGTGAGCCTTATGCCCAATATTGTACTCAACAAGAATCAAAGTATATCATCCCGTTGTTGTATTTGGCTACGGACATCAGTGAATGGTACTGAAATAGGGAAAGGTAAGATAATGATATGGATGAATATTTAACAGCGACCTGCTGTTTTAAACGCTAACGAAACCATTTATTCAGTTGACACCATAAATGTATTAGCACCATGCTTTATTCATAACACACTGGATTGCCAGCAGAGATCATATGTCAAAATATACCAAAAGCGTTAGGCCAACTTGTTTTTTCCTGTGTCTTTCGGGTGTTTTAAACTTGATAAACAACATTTTTTTTCCTCTATTAAAACTTTTATAAGTCATATAAGATTTTAATGTGAATACAGCCGTTTCAGGTACCCACTATCATATGATAGTGATACATATGAGTAAACACGAGCATATCTAGACTGGCCGATACGACATCGTCCCATAATGACCTCCCTAAACCCCTACCAATGAAATGTCAGCCACAAAATCAGGAAACGCCTGCCTGTGTAAGCATACAAATGTATAAGTTTACAAACATTATTTAAAACACAACCAAAGCCACGCTTATGATAGGAAAACATCAATACTCCTCACGTCCTGAATTAAAACAAAACCACATGAGCTGAGTATCAAAACTTCAGCTTTATCAGACCACACCCTCGACGACTAAACAATCAGGAAAGTGCAAGAAGTAGTGCCCATCAGAAGATGTTTCGTCAACTGTCAGCAATGCTCTTACATGCCTCCAGCGTACCATTACTCTTCAAGGATTCCAATCAGTTCTAATCTTTTTTTATCTTTTTGGTTTATACTTCAGGCTTCTTCTGTTAGGACATTTGCCAACATGAGATCGTATTGTGTAATTAACATGCTACTCCACTCTCCTGTAACCATACCCTCATCCAAACACTTCTGTACTGTCTTGTATATATGTCATATATTGCTTGATAACACTTAAAACCCACAGTGAACAGTAGAATAAAGACGTTGTTTATCAACATAAATTATCCTTCTTGAATACTCAAATTACTAAACGCATGTCAAAATAAGATTTCTTTGGCACTGTATATTGCGATCCTCACATTCGCATTCCCTAGCCTTTTATTGGTGCCATCGTCCTCACTTCCCGGTAAACGGTACATAGAGTTATCTGAGGACATACACTCAAGCACCGTTGTGTCGAACTCTGATAACTCGATATCTCACTTGTCTCGAATAAACATCTCGGTCCCGGCAAAATCCTTCATAATTTATCATTATTCAATTTAAACTCTTTTAACTCGATACGGATGTCTCGATATTTCGGATATCTGTAAGTATATATACCGTGTTACTTACAGACCAGTTGGCAGCCATGAAAGTGTTGAAAGGAGACATGTCAACTTCTGCTGGAAACAAGAGGTTGATGGTGTCGACGACTGTGACAGTGTTGGCCCCTGTGACAGAATTACACTTTACCAGTTCGTTAACAGACAAAACAGAGGAAAAGCCGTCACATGTTCAGACAATAAAAAAATATGTGGGTATGGGTGTCAAATTCTCTGATTCACCGCAATTCGTTTTGCCTCCCGGGACTGTGATAAAACCCATGTTTTCGGAATAGAGTGAGTGAATTTAGTTTTACGCCGCTTTCAGAAATATTCCAGCAATATCACAGCGGGGGACACCGGTAATGAATGGGTTTCACACCAGTTGAGGAATCGAACCCGGGTCTTCAGAGTGAGGAGCGAACGCTTTAGCAACTAGACTATCCCACCGCCCCTTTCGGAATATAATAGATCCCTACCGCCCTATGCTAGTCATTAGAGACGACGTGTTGGATCGAGAAAACAGGCGTCGTTACCTGGTGTAGCAAAACTGCGCGAAATAGGTATGAAAACTATGTTACGTTTGTCATAAACAAACAAGTATATTGTCTATCATATACTTCTAGGACACCCGTCACTAGGTACTTTCATTCCCATACCATGGCAACGTGGTATAACTGAAATATTTACATGAAGGAATGCAATTGAAGATCCTCCTGTTATTGTACTTCCTGCTCTGTTAACCTGTTGTGAGTTTATGTACTGGACATAGAGTCATAAATGCAAGAAACAAGGGAGAGATGTTTAGCTACTAAAATGACTGAAATGTGATACCATGTCCTAATACTTTTTCTGTTTGATTTCTCTTTTCTCCACAAACCTGTTTTGTCTTGTACACATGCTTTACTGGCAGAACAGGTACCGCCCTGCACAGCACAGACACAATGTCCCTCACAGTTGTAGGCCTGGCACCTCCTCACCAGCCACAGTGTAGAGTCTGCCTCCAGGACCAGTTCAGCGTGGTAGGCATCACTCTGCAGGCCAACCTGCGAGTCGCAACGAAACATTCTATTGACTGATCATCAATGTCAGCGACAGACAATACCAGGTATAAAGATAGAAAAGGAGAATTCATTCATAATATCTACCGGTATACACACGTGAGTTACATCCTAAAGTATGCCATGTACCCCATTCACTGCCCAGATAGCTACAAACACAGTCACATCATGTGACAGAGTCTTGGTGGGCACACTGAAGGTCTGGAGAACTCCTTCGTCACCCTTGTCAACTCCGGCTGCTTCGTGGGAGACCTCTGTTAGTCCACTGCCCTATTATAAATTTGTGATTAATGTCAAGACAGTTTCTGTACGCGTTATTATTTCATTTACTGGAAGCCATTAACAATGCAATTTGACATTTATACTTTCTTTACTCACACTAATTTCAACATATATAAACCTAACTGGCAGATATGTTTTAAGTGAACATCTGTGAATAATTTCATCTGAAAATGTCCAGTCAACAACAACATCAGTGACGCAACAACATCACACAAAGGAGGGGTCACTTGCAGTCAATATCGTGTATGTCCACCGAGCGCTGCAAGACATGCTCGCAGTCTTTGGGGCATTGAAAGACACACATATCTCAGGAACAGCTGTTGGAACGGCTGCAGCCTCTGATGGTCTGCAGCCTGTGATGGTCTGCGGTCTGATCATGACACCACCCCCTCCAAAACGATCATGTTCAAGGACACAGTTTGGCGCAAGCTTTTCTCCTTTACGTCGATAAATCTGTTGACGTCCATCTGCAAAGGATAAGTTAAACCAGGATTCATCTGAAAAAATTACATCTGGCCATGTCCTGTTGCCAAGATTGGCCCCATTTGCTGCCCATCGCTGTCTGGCAAGTCTGTGGCGATGCAATAAGGGTGGTGATGACACCGGATGTTGAAGGCAGCAAGGCGTCCTTGCACCTTTTGGGCGCTGAAATGACGTTATCTTGTCCCAATTGTCCTCCTTAACTAATCATCAGCTGTTTGGAACCGATTTCGCAAGTGTGAAACTCTGACATAGCGGTTTTATCGAGCTGTTATCACAGGTGGTGCACCAGGTCGCGGACGATCAGCATCGCTTCCGGTAGCCCGAAAACGTTGTCTGAGTCGACTTGCAGTGGATGGATGCACATTAAAGTGCCTGACAATCATCACATCTGAAGCACCTTGGCTGACCATACCGATAACCTGATTCCTTTCGTCTTGTGTCAAGTGTGGCATTTTCTCAAAGTGATTGAGTTCCACAATTCCTTGTGCTTTTACAGGGCCTGGGTGCAGGTAATGCATGTGCACAGCGTGTTTCATGAATGTGGTTGTGTTTACGAGAAATGTCAAAGGTTCAGTTTTAAGTATCAAAGTTCATGTGAGAGGAATGCTCCGGGACTCGAACTCGAAATGGGACAGAATAACAGCTTTTTATCCATACATCCTCTGTATCGCAGGAAAAAATCTTCAATGGAACTTGTGTAAGTTTCAGGACAACAAATACCAATTGCGTTTTTAATGGTTCTCAGTATATTAAAAAGTTTGACTATTGGCAACACAATTAGTCGACACACAATTATTGCAAACCTTATTAGTGCAAACCTTGACTTTGTGGCCTATAATGATAAAAAACACGACATGCACGTGTGAAAATCAAATTCATGAGGTCATTAGCCGCATGTTTGCTTAAACTGGACACGCACATTGAATGTGAGGTGGAAAAACAAATTAATCTTTTCATTTTAATTTTTGTTTGGAAATGACACGCCTTTCAAATCAAGAACGCCAACGTGTTATGGGGAGACTTGATGCTAGTCAGTCTGCAGTCGTTGTTGCAAGAGCCTTTGACTGCTCACGACAAACAATTTATAATTTTAGGATGAGATTGATCAAACCGGAGCTGTTTCCGATGTTTGTTGGAAGGATAGCTGCACAAACTGTCAGAAATCGCTTGCATGCCGCTGGACTTCGCCCTGAAGACGCCATAATAGACCAATGTTAAAGGTTCAGTCAAAGACAGTGGAATTCGATTGTCTTCAGCGATGAATCTCGTTTCACATTGATATTTGCCGACGGCAGGGGCCGACTGTACCGCGGTCGAGGTGATTGTCACACTCAAGTCTGCGTCCGTGAAGAGGACAGATTTGGTGGCGGAGCGTAAGGGGCATGGAATCGTTTTGCGCACACGGACGTTCTCCCATTGTTCTCGTTTGAGGAAACTTTAATGCTGCCCAGTACAGGAAATAGATTTTGCAACCTGTCATGCTTCCATCTATGCAGAGACATGGCACAACAAAACGACGCTAGACTGCATTCGGCAATTCTTGGACAGAATTTTCTACGAAATGACTGCATTCAAGTTCTTGATTGGACGTCGTGTAGCCCCGACCTCAATCCTATCGAACACATCTGGAACGAACTGTGTCGACGTGCTCATCAGCATGTCAATCCACCACTGACGTTGTTAAGAAATGGACACATCTTCCTCTGGGTGTGTTTACTAACGTTCTAAGATCCATAAGAAGACACTGTGTGCCTCTAAGAGACACCAGTGGAGGCCACAACACTTACAGAAGATCTACATCGAACTGTCCTCTGTGAACTTCATTTTGGAGGGTACCTTGACATAATGAACATTATCGTTCTTAAAGTGTTTAGGTAAGACTTGTTTATGTCAAGATGCTCAGTGCACAGCATACAACTAAAATTGTTGTCTGAAACCTAATACTATAACCTAGTCTATTGACAAAAGGCCAGACGATTTCTCTACCCGTTATAATTTTATATTATAAATATGTGACTATTCAGTTGTCCTTTGTGATGCCGTATCACAAGGTTATTCACTTACTTTATTGTACTCAGTTCCGAATTCTCCAGACCCCACGGATATAAGATAATGTTGTATTCCTTAATGTAGGTCAGAGAATCCAAGCCACGCTAGGTTTAGATTTGTACTGTTCCAAGTCATCCATCCAGTTTGATGTCGTTGAAGTTTCACTGCGTGGTCCGTTTCTATGGCGAAGGATCCTGCAGAGGAACAACAGCAGTGTCATGGTCTGTTTTTACACCTTCATTCAATCGAAACAATCACCAAATTTCATTGTGCACAACAACAGATTACCTGTTTTGGGTTTAGAGCTGTCAACCAAAATGTCCCAAGTAGCTGCTGATGTACAGAGGCCCGTCATGTTGCAAGCTGTGACCTTCACCTTGTATTTACTTCCATCATGCAAGTCCACATTTATGTATGTGTATTCTCGAATAAAACCTGGAATCTGGGGACCAGTTGTGGATTTGGTTAAACATTGTGAAAACAATATACTTATTCTTTTTAATTGGCTCAGAACCCTGGTATGAAAAGATAACCAAAAAATACTGAAAACGAGTGACACATAACGAAAGACGTTGCTGTGGAGTCATCTATGATTCCTCGCGTGTCAAAAGACTGATCTTGTTCATTCAACTGGGAATGTCACTATCAATCAAAACTTTATTTCCGTACAAAGGCCATCGGGCCAATATACATATAATGTCATCCATTATAATACAATTTGCATACATGTATACACGCCCATCTGCATACATGTATACAGGTAATCAGAACATACGATACAGGTTATTATTACCCACGAGGTCAATGTATGGGTAGTTGCATACTAATCTCGTACGTCACACATGTGTCGTATTGCGTTGACCTGCGTCGTAACGACTTGACCTGAGATTATAACGATTTGATTGGATAACCGATGACCTCTCAGTTAGGTCACATTCTGACATAACTATTTTTTCATTCTTAACAAACACGTGAATTCCTTCATTCTACAACTTAAATGCATTGTGGGAATATAAACATTGCGAACGTTGCCGTGTCGCTGTTTAATTGTGAGTCGAACTGAGACATTATATCCGTCGAAAAAATAAACGCAATGTTTCCACCAGTGATGTTAGCCGAAGGAAGCAACTGCAAACCAAGAAACGGGGTGCTACGGAGTAGTTTACTGTACGAGGCTGTACGAGGCGATGACAACTGACATGCATCGTGACGTCGGTTACCATGTCAGTGACGTCATTACAGTGTGACGTCATGCAGATATTGTACTACAGTACAAAACTCTTCCGCAACCTCTTTATGAAACCGGTTTCGGTTTGAAACCAAAAAATAACAAAAATACGCTATTTTGTCAATTTAATGCATGTAAGAAGTGGGTAATAAATAAAATACCACACTCGGTCTCATTACATACGAATTATACGAAACTCGTGACCTCCCTATGTTATCTGACCTCGCTTTCGCTCGGTCAGATACCATAGGAAGGACACTCGTTTTCGTATAATTCGTATGTAATGAGACCTCGTGTAGTATTCTCTATATATGGATAAAGTAGAAAAAGATATGATATGATAATACAGAAGTATAATATGGTATTTAATATTATGATTTATTGTAATAGCTCACATCTTCGTTCATAAGAATGCATTATATATAGGCTGAGCATTTTCAACTATGTTCGTTATTTGTCATACGTAGTTTCTTAAAGTTATGCATATTCGTTTTGAAATCACTTGGTAAATATTAACGACGTAGGTCATCATATCTTGGAAAAATGAAAGTAAAATGGTATTCGTCTTCTAGGACAGATAGGACATGTTCTCATAGTTGCGTTAATTTTACACCATCGTCCTTCATTAAAGTTTACCCTTAATAATCCTGCTCTAAATCTAACTTAACATTTACGTAATTTATAATCTGCAATTTCAAAAGGTATTTTTCAGGGTTTAATAAGTTTCTGAATTCTCTATACAAAACATAACGTGTGATATGTGATTGTCACGATCGGATCTCCAATTTTGTATAAAAAAACATCCACTAAACGCGTTTGAAAGATTCCGATAAAACTTACACGATTCCCAACAGTTTGTGATAACCAAACAAATCCAAATACATAAGAAAAGAGCAAATTGCAATTTTGTTAAGCTCATGTCTCATAGCCAAGGTTATCGAGATTAAGTAACATTTCATAAGCTTTCTTTGGTATGCGATCTTTGTGCATTGTTATTATTTTAATCCAGTACTTAAGAGTGAGTGAGTTAATATTTAACGTCACATCGGCAATATTTCAGCCATATCGTGACGACAGTACTTAAGACAATGAACAGCTACATTAAAAATAGGGAAACGGACACATTCACCATACACAATAGCGTTAGGTATCTGAGGTCCAACGTTTAGGTATAATTTGCAAGCCGAAAGATGTATTTTCTCAATACATTCATATTTTTATCTCCCCACATTTCTGAAGCATATAATAGGATGGATTGTATTTGACTATCAAATATTTTGAAAAAGATATCCTGTGATAACGAACCGATTTTTCTAAGGTTGCTATTTAATTCCATTAATGCTTTTTTTACCACGCAAGCAGAGATCGGATAACGACTTGCCCAGGCTAACATTACACGTGAATAGAAAACCGAGATACTTATAGCTATTGACTATCTTTAAGTTATTACCTTGAAAGTACCATGCATCAGTACTTTTAAGTCTACCTCCCCTCCTTAATACAACAATATTAGATTTATCAAGGCTAACGTTTAAACCCCACTTATCTGAATACAATGGTAAAATATGTAATTGATTTTGAAAACCACATTTAGTATCTGAAGCTAAAATAACATCATCTGCGAAAAGTAGCATCAGCATGTCTATCATATCGGGAAATAACTGGATGCCATGTTTTCCATTTTGTGAAATTTCATTAGAAAGTTCATTTATGAACAGAGAAAAGAGTATTGGGCTCAGCATACAACCTTGTTTTAGACCAAAAGGACAGTTAAAGTAGTCTGTTAAATCTAATTACATCGCATACATGATTTAACAGAAGAGTAAATACCTTTTAGCGCTAGCATCATTTCCCCACCCAAACCGCTTGATAACAAGCTCCATAATTTAAATCTGTCTATTAAATCAAAAGCCTTTTTTTAAATCTATGAAAGATTTTCTCTTTTTACATAAGCATTTTTCAATAAGTGCATTCAACGTGAAAATATGATCTATGGAAGAATAACCTCCTCTAAAACCCGCTTGAGTTTCTATCTTATTCATGAAAATTGCCCATTGTTTTAAACGAGTGTTTAATATGCAGGTATATAATTTGTTTAAAATACTTAACAATGAAATGCCCTTATGGTTATCTGGGTTGTGGATATCAGCTTTCTTGTGTGATGGAATAATTATTGCTTTACTTCAAACATCTGGATAGCTCCCGCTCTCAAATAGTTTATTAAATAAAACGAGAAGAAATGGCAAAACGACTTTTTTCGATGATTTAATTGGTCGACCCCAGGCGATTTTTCAATTTCAACCGTATAATAGCATCGAAAATGTCTTTCCTTTAATTGGAGAATCCAAAATCCAACTACTAGTGGATCCATAATATCAGCGCATGGTACGCTTTATTTAAATTGGCCAAATATCTGCTGTGTTGTGTCAAATGCACATGACTATCAATTAAACATATATGTAATAATGCATATACATGTACATAGAGCTCAGAAACTGTGAGTTGTGTATGAGTTGTATTTATTAGAATCTATAAAACATTGTTTATCAGAGTACTTTCACACTATTCACGCGTAAGTAAGTCAAGAATTGCAGTCGCATCGACAATCAAACGGCCTTTTAACTAAGAAAACACTCAATCATAAACATACCTTTCAACAAAGGATAGTAAAACAGCTGCAATTACTTTTAATGAACAAGGAATAATCGCCAGGTATAATTTGACAAAAATGATTCAAGTAGCTTCACTGTACCTTAAGATTAGAACTATCTATCTCTCCAAACAGGTGAGATGATAAGGAGAGGTACAGGCGTTCTATGGAGGACTCAACGTCTTGGAACTTCCAGTGTAAACTCAGACCTGTCCGACTGACTGTAGTGTTGGCAACAACGGAAGAAATACCGAGCATCGCCGTCGGTGAGGTCACAACAACAGGTGCGCTGTTGTCTATCATAACTCCATTGGACGTTGCTTCCAAATGCAATCCTGTACCGCGGATTTCAAAATCAGTGACATGTTAAAAGTAATTAATATGTATAGATATATCGAGAGAATAAATAGGTGCTTGTATCGAAATACACAGAAGAGATCTGATAAGAACAATAGGTATTGTACCTCCTTTGTTGAACGCTCGGATAGTACTGTAGATCATGTGCCCAACTGGCAGCTGTTGGTCACGTGGGAAGATGTGGAAGATGCCCTCTTCCAGGGCTGCATTCCTGGCTGCCAGAATCTCATCACCTCCTGGTGTTGTTCCTACACGCCATCCATAGTGGTCTAAACCAGATTCAGGATCGTGGAAGCCTCGCCATTTGCATCCCATAAATGTCCTAAAACAAGGATTCAGACAGACAAAGTGGTTGAAAAACAATAAATATCACACAGCATTGCTCTAATCAATATAACATTATTCCCGTATAACTGGAACATTGACCTCGTTGCCTGGAACTGTATGTCCATGTCGCCTGTGCCATCCTGCACTGTTCCAGGAACTGGTGTGGAGCTGTCCAGGATCACACCGTCTGAGGTTGAGGAGCTGCTGCAGAGGTCTGCGCTGTGTTACAGGCTGTCACTGTGGTGAAGTACTTCACTCCTGGAGAGAGCAGGATGTGCTGGAGGCTGATGTGTGAAACATTTAATATTTTATACGTGGTATTTAATATGTATGAAGTATTATATCCAAATAGTGGTTCTATCATGCAACATACCCCCCTTCATATCTATAAATATGTGTTCTCAAAGAAGTTCTATTCGTCAATATTTCAAAAGTAATATGCCCTGATATCTAAAATAAACTGTACTTTTTGTGTTTCCAAACTCTATCTCTTCCAGCTTGTCGTCACATCCTGCACAGGTCCCGACCTTGACCTTGTACATGACGACACTTGAATGAGGAAGGTCGAAGCCTTCCCAGTAGGCCCCCATCTCTAAGACACTGGTGATATAGTCCTTGTCTTTGTCGTCATTTGAGGTAGCTGACTGTAATCCGTCATAGACGTGGCCGGTAGATGGAGGCGTGGTGTCCACTGTCAGAAGTCGTGATGAAGAGAGAGTGTACAAACCTGCACCGTTGAACGCCTGGGCGAAAATCACAGCGAAAATTATATGCATACCCGTTCTTGTTGTCACATGGAGTTTCACAGCAGTCATTACACCTTACAACGCTTACTTAAACTCAATATGGTATTTGCTTTGCTGCTTGCTTTATCAAAATACAAGTATTGCACTCTCTACTACATATACCTTCAGAGAAAAATAATATGAATGTCCATCCACAACGTTGTTAAGTGTGTCAAAGTCCAAGCAATCCTGGTTAGTGATCACGTTCTCTGACACGTCAGCGTACGCAGGTCTGGTACCCATGGAAACCATGTATTCCTTTACTCCGCTTTCCTCGTCTAAGAACACGTTGGACCAGCTAAAAACACACATAATTCATCAATGTTTCTTGTAACCATCGGTAAATGAAATAAGTAAGTTTTCGGGAGTACGTCCAATATATAGTACAAATATAAAATTGTATAGTAACACACACCTGCATGTCAAACATAGCACATATGGTTCATATTTGTTCCCTTCTACTCAGTTTATGTTTTAGTTGGACACACCCGTGAAGGTCCGGCTTAGAATGTGCCTTCAGCAACCCATGCTTGTCGTAAGAGGCGACTAATAATGGGATCGGGTGGTCAGGCTCGCTGACGTGGTTGACACATGACATCGCTTCCCAATTGCACAGATCGATGCTCATGCTGTTGATCACTGGATTGTCTGGTCCAGACTCGATTATTTTCAGACCGCCGCCATATAGCTGGAATATTCCTGTGTGCGACGTAAAACTAAACTCACTCACTCACTATAGTTGGACACAATCAGGAAAAATGACAGGATTACACTTCTGACCATGAACTTCTAGACATCATGTCCAATATTACCAGACATGCACCACACGTGATGTGATGTAGCGTCCCTCTAGCTGTAGAAGCTGGCCAGTCAAGACTGGAGCTGTGGAGTCAACAAGGAAACCTTTTGACACAGCCACTGTTGTCATGTTGACAAAATCCGTAGCTGAAATGAGAATACCAATGTGCTGTGGACAACTATGATATCTACTGGGGAAACCTTAAATGTTAAATGTACATAGGAATTCATGTGTCAGAAATGTTGGGAACATCAGCAAAAGCAGTTTCTAGTATCTAATATCAACCATGAATAACAACTACCAAATTATAGTTGATACTAGAAATCGTATCTATTTGTGCGTGAGCAGGTCAGATCTACTGTGTTGTAATGGTTGGTGGCCATCGGTTTGTCAAGCAGTAGGTCGTTACTGAGGCTACGGGTTAAATTCGATATTTGCAATTGGTAGCCAATGTCACCAATATCGGGTAAATTCGTCTCTGTTGGTACGAAATGGATGCATTTGAGCAGCTTGGTCACAATCCGGGCTCAGTGATCATGTGCATTATCCTCGCCACCTTAAAAGATGAACCGTGGCCCAACACGTAGTGCAAATTGCACCACGAGAGGTGCAATGGTGTTGTCCTGTAACAATATAGGGACCCACTTGGGCCAAACATTATGACACCGCCCCACACCATTGTAGAGCACTCAAAACGGTCTTGGCGCTCGACGTTAACGCCCTATAGGCGCTGATAAGGACTCAAAGCTCGATTCTTTGGTCCTATAAATTGTTTGCTGGGCATTAGTCTATGTTCCTTTAGTGTCACCTCAAAACATAATATACCCTACCATTTTGGCAATGTGTATAAACTGCCGGACCACAAAAAAAGATGCACTTGAAAATTGGTTGGTCGGTTGGTTTGTTGTTGAACGCCGCACTCAGCAATATTTCAGCTACATGGCGACGGTTTGTAAACAATAATGGCGGTGGTCTGTCAACCAAATCTGTTACCTAACCACCCGATCCCGTTAGGCGCCTCTTACGACAAGCATGGGTTACTGAAGATCAGTTCTAACTAGGATCTTCACGGATTGAAAATTTTTCGAGAGCAAAGAAATGTAAAATTACTAGGTTCAACAAAGTCGCCGAAACTCAGGTCAAAACACAGCTACTATATCTGTATGGAATACATCAATGAATAGATTTAATCTTCCTTGTTTTTTATTGAGCCACAAGAATTGGATGAACTCGTTCCTCTGCTCGACAGTTTGTACGCTTTAGATTGTAATTTAATGCGCATTTAATAGTACCTTTCACTGAGACATAGTATGTATTTCCACTATGTAGATGAAGACTGTGGAGTGTGTAATGGTCGACAGATCCAACGTTAGTGAACTTGACGACATCTTGTCCACCAGGGACAGATCCTAGAGAAAAACATTTAATGTTAATCAACTTACAGTCATTCACTTAAATATATTTTAAAGATCAATACATTCTGGTGTACATTCAGCAAGACGAACAATGTTCAGAGTATCAATGGAATAATATTCCAGCTAAAGTGCGCTATATGATGTCTCATACCAAGAGCAACCTCATAATGTGAGATTCCAAGCTGACGGGCCGCATGTCCCTCTTCTTCGACATCAGTGGAGTTTGTCCATTTCATGGCAACATCTGTGTTGCTAATCTGAAAGTTGGAGAATCCATGTGAGCAGGTTTGTTGGAGAGCATACATAAATAGAATGAACCAAACAGATTTGTCAAAATGCACTGTGGTATATGCTCTGTTGTCGGATCTAATACTTATGTTACCAGTACCTGAAAGGATCCGTCTGTTAGTCCGTCGACGTTCACTGTCCCCGGTGTTGGTGGCGTAAGGTCAACTGTGATGCCGTTACTACAAGCGTTCATTTCAGTCAGGTTGGACGTCCACTTCTCGAACGGCATTTCCTTCTCATCAGCGTGGATGCACACATAAAATCTCCTGCCATGCTGTAGGTATTCCTCTTGGGTGAATTCTACGTTTAGGAACTCGTGAACTGGTAAATACGAATTGATAACAAATCAGTTTTATGCAGTTACCTTTAAATACAAGCGACTTCATCAGTTTCATTGTTATCAGTATCACCTGTGTTTCCACACTTGATGACATCCGGCATGCTACAGGGGTCAGTGACGGTCATCAGGGTCTCTTTATTGTAGTGAGATGAGGGGTCCAACTGGTCACCTGCCACCACTGCCCACGTGTAGTTCCTGTAACGTAGAGTTTGCCACGCAGCAGACAGGATGTTCTTGTAGGGAGTGAAGTCAACATCATCGTGTTCCAAGTGACTGTTCTGATCTAAACTGATGCTATATCCAAGATGAAGTCCTTTCGCTGTGCCTGAAATCACAACGGCTTGCATCAATTGCATGTGTTCCAGTGTCCTTGAAATATACAAACTTTACAAATGGAAATGTGCGCTACTATAATATTATTAAAAATATCTTTATCAATTATGACACTAGATTCGTGTCGTCTTCAGTATTTACTCACCAACAGCATCTACCACGACTGCAGGCACAACGTTACGTGGGTCATAGGCATTACAGTCTTTGACATCTGCTGAAGTTGTTGAATACATGCCAACTACATTGTAACCCCTGACCGTCAGTCTTCTGCACTTGGTAAAGTCGAGCTGCTTCGGAAGAGTTATCTGGAAACGTGTCTAGAAACACAAAACCGCCATTAATATTTCACTAATGAAACACAAACTATAGGTCCTATGGTAATACGGTTCAAAATGTAATACAGGCTGTATGTCAAATAAATTAAGCAAAGACCATATTGTTCACGCTCACCTCGTCTTTGATACTGACAATACTGCCAGCATCTACCTCCTGCCAGTTGATCAACTGTTGTGACTGTTATCCGTGAGACCCCATTCATATCTGGTCATGACGGCATAGGTTTCTGACAGAATCGGTATGTCAGGATCACGGAAACGGAACAATGTCACCTGGATCTATGGAAAAGATTAAATGAAACACACTATAAAGTGCTCTAATTTCTAGCACCAATGTTACTGGCCCATGTAACGTTATTGATGTAAAGACTTTCCACTGACCCCTGACAGATACTGTTGACGAGATCCTTCGGATAAGTACTCCCTACACAATGTTTACGTTACTCTATGTCGACGTGATTGTTAAGTTACAATCCTACTTTTGCGACATACGACATAAACAATACGTGTTTTCAAATTTGGAGGATTTCTTTCTGAATATAGATTCCCGAACATTTCCTTTCGTGCAATGAAACCTTGGTAACTGGGAAACCTATTCAAGAAAGATGCATTTCAGACATACCTTAATATTATCAGAAATGTACAGTTATGAGGATGTGATTTTGTTAAACATAATGTCACATCAAATAACTTTCAGATATTATGGTTCAACAAAGCTGAGGAGTCACCTCCCTGTTGTTTGTTTTGCTTCCGGTCTTCAGTAGGATGCAGTTAGCTGTGTGGAGATCGTAATGTGGCATGTATAATAGGTATAAAAGGGATTGTTGTGTAGGTGTATGAGGGGGGCGACTTTGGGTTTACATTGGCGTTTCAAGGGGACATTGAACTTTCAACAGCTGTCAATAATCTTCAATCAGTACATCTGTTTACTGTAAATATCAAGACTTTAGTGAGTTAATATGTTAGATTGGTGAATCCATTGTATTATATTGGGAATCTGTCATTTTTTGTAACATTGTGTATTTTGTTTAATGAATATATAATTGAACACTATAGACTTGTTTGTTTTATATTTTGCTGGTTTAAAGGGGACTCATAAGACTTTAGAAACCGTAACAGTACCCTTTACCTGAGCCTGTCCCCCGTCAATTTCCTGATATGTTAATGCCATGCTTCCAGCTGCTGGAGGATGGGGTATGACAGTCACACCATCACTATGGATGGGCTTCGTACAGACTTTACCAGCACAGAACTTGATTGCAGCCCTGAAGGTTCGTCCTGGTTCTAAAGCTAAGTTACCAACTATGAGCCTCTCAGTCGACCCAAGGGGCTCGAAATGTCTTCAAGCGTCCCAGACATCTGCTCAAGGCCGAATACAATAATCAAAGTGGATAACTCAGGTTTGAAAAAAATGAAAAGTTTTGTATTAATATTGTAAACCGTGAAAGAGTAACTTTAATGTTTGTGAAGCAATTACACTGGTTGGAACCCTTTGTTTAATGTGGCCTAAAGGCGCGAATCGCCTTGGCCGTTCATGGAGCATACAAATTTTCTATGACATATTCTACATCTCCCACATAAAAAAAGCGACATTTAAACTTGAACGTGATAGCCTTTGTATCCATTTGTGTTTTCAAGACTGGTCAAACCTCCAGTTCCCTTCATCCCATTTTAAACACTAAGTGCATCTTTTGCTGGTCTACCTGCAGAGGGAGATCGTATTTGTAACCCCCAGTGTACATCCTGGTAGTTCAGGCTACTACTGACGCTCCTATTCCAGTGGGCAGCATATGCTGAGGTAGAGATTTGGAATCTCAGGTCACGGGCACAATCCTGGAATTGATTAGATGTGAGTCATTGTTTTCGTCTCTGCCTCTGCAACTATTAACAGTCAATGTACTATGTAACACGTATACTACATATCAGTGCGTCGTATTTACACATACCTCGGTGTCCATTGTATTTAAATCAGCATCCTGTCCTGTAAATAGAACAGGAAAACGTGTCGGGCTGGTTTGGTGGGACAACATAGTGAAATGAAATACAACCCATGAATGCCTTGTAGTTGGATCTGCAGAGATGCGTCAGAAAGGTATTTCTGTGTTTTAAAATATCACTGTCCCCTGAGTTTGTGTAAAGATTTGTCAGCATGGAGCCCCTGTAAGTGGATCTCACCATAATAATGAACGTTCAAGGTCTGAACCACACCATGATATTGTAGTGTTGAATAAAACGAAGTGGCCGAGGCGTTAATAAAGCCGGACGCGTCATAAGACATGTCAGACCTCGATTAGCATGTATATGGGACAACTAGTAATTCCTTTGTATACCAGAATTCCCGCATCCTGGTCCATCTCTGATAGTGGCATCTGTGACATCAGCGTTTGGCCTGATAACCGTCACACCGTCAGAGGACACCGTCATCTCTCCTGCACCAGTGGCAGCCACGACAGTCACAAAATACTTCTGTAATAAACAACAAATTGCGTGCATTCGAATGTATAGATATTGTAAAGATGTATACGTGAATAAAGTTTCTGATAAGATTACAAACCTGATGTTCGTGCAAATGTAGGCCAGTAAACTCATGCTGTAAAACCTGGCCAACCTCCATCAGCTCATTGACATCTGATCCGAGACGATGAGATCCGATTCCGACTTTGTATGTAACATTTTCAACACCATTAACGAATCCATACCATCTGGCTCTTAGAGTTGTTGTTGATGTTTGATGGTCTGTGTAATGTATACTCTGAAAATATTTTATTTAAGAACTGCAAATTGATACCAATGCTGGTAGATCTGTATTTCTAGGACACGTCGTTGTTTCTACACTGAAGTAGAAGAAGAAGACTGTATGAACATCCATCTCTTGAAACGATCATGTCCGATCGTAAGTGATAGCAAAAGAAATTGTAAACAAAGATGAACAGTATTCATGGTTCCTGTATCTACACTTACGTGCCAAGACCATTTTATAGTGTTTTGAAGTATTTATCAAAAGGACATACTATAGTCTTCACAACAAGTAGGGGTAATAAATGCTAACATTATAGCTACCGTGAGCAGGATAAGAGAAGTTTTGGAACAAACAGCTGGCTCAATACATCCAGGATATATCATGTGGACCATGCAAATCCTGTAAGAAGGAGGGTGGGAGATCATGTTAGACTTTGACACGTCGGTGACAGATCGTCAACTCAATTTGAGCCATCAATATTGATGGTATTTATCAACACGAAACGTGTGCTTATTTGTATTTATGCTGTTTTTGATTATATTTGGAATACATCGGAGACGTGCGGATGGGGAGTGGGTTGTTCTTGTAATGTTATAAGTTGATAATGAGTCCAGTATATGTGTCTGGGGACGTCAACGCTGGGCACCACGTTTGTTTGCTTAATTTCAAATTCCGCATTCGACAATTATCCTCCTAACTAGCACATGATGTAATTTGTCAAGTCTCAAACAGACAATGGCAATAGTTACATTCGACACTATTAATCAAGTCGCACTGACGACCAAGTTTCCGTTCTTTTATGAACGATTGTAACCTAGGTTCCCCACTGAGCACTGAATCAAGTTATAAACATACATTTATTTCAAGCAAAGATTCTTCTCCCAGCTGGAATAACGTCTTCTACTACACCACGTAACGGCGGCATGACGTCATGGACGTAGGGTTCAGACACTGCTATTGTAGACAGTCCTACTATGTTGGTGACTCTGACTGACACAAAGTAGGTGTGGCTGTGATGGAGGTCCCAGTGGAGGTCTGTGAGGGAGACGGCTGTACACGTGGGTGGCGATGTCAGTGTACAACCTCCTCCTGACTGCAGCGTCGTGAAGGGGATTATTGTCGACTGACCGCCTTCAGATCCTGAAAACATAATAGTTTTAACAATGTCTTACAGATATCAGATAGGCATGTTCTTGTTTTGATGTTGGTAATGATAACACATACCGATTGCAACTTCATATTTAAGATGTTCAGTGTCTGTGAATGCTGTCTCTGGTCCAACGTGCAATCAAATAGTTGTCCCTCAGCATTACTGTCATTGGTCCAGAATATATAGGGTATCGTGTATGTACGGTGACTGGTCCGACAACCTTTAATGAAAAACAATGGTCAGATGATTCCAAACATATACGATTTCATCGCAAATTATGAAATGTCAACGATTGAGTGCGCCCTTACTCTAACGGTTGATGTGATATACTCTTCTTCATAAACATACAACTCTGATTCTCTTTGTGCCCTTACTCTGACAGTTGAGATGCCAGCTTTGTTGATGGCCTTGATGGCAATGTAGAACTGTTGCCCCTCACTGAGACGAGGATGGTAGCCCTGATATTGAGGATGATGATGAGTGGACGTGTAGGGCAGGATATCTGGAGCTGCTTCACCAGAAGGATCTGACATCAGCCCCAGCTCGTAGTTATAGATACTACTCTCAGAGTCACTGCCAGTCCAGTTTACGAAGAGCTGGGAAACAATCAAACACTTTACTGAAAGCAGTGTACAGTTTATAAATAGACGACACATGATCAAAAACTGAACTGAGATACGGATAAAAACGTTGTAACTTGACACAGATAATCAAATACTGATATGATAAGCTGGAGAAAACATTGTTAAGTTTCACAAATAATGAGTAATAAAATATACACAAGGGGTGTGCATGTTAGTACTTCATTGCGATCTTCATTAGATAAGATACTCACGTGGTGTTCCCTGAAGACATAGAGTAAGTTGGTGAAGCTCACAGGCAATGCTAGTAAAGATTCACACTCAGGATTGATCCCAAGTTGCATCCCACGTCCATTGTTGTACCGATGTATTGGAATCAGGGACAGTCAATTGTCATCTACTGGCGTGGCCTTGGAACTGGCGACAGTTACATGATATATCTGTGTGATGCCTAACTGTATACTTTATACTGGAGTATTGGAAACGATATTAATGTTGCTTGTGAGCTACTGATTACTTATAAGGCGGACACTGTTTAACGATAAATAGGTTTACATTTATCTTCGTTACCAAATGATTATTTAATTACAGATAGAATTTGATGTTGATGAGACAAACTTGAATAAGTTCTGCGCATTAAAACCAAAGTCGGCTTCAGATCCTGAAAACATAATAGTTTTAACAAAATCTTACAGATATCAGATATGATGTTCTTGTTTTGATGTTGGTAATGATCGTGCATACCGATTGCAACTTCGTATTTTGCATGTTCAGTGACGATGAATGCTCTCTCGGTCCAACGTGCAATCAGGTAATTTTCCCTCAGCATTACGGTTATTGGTCCAGAATATATAGGATACGTTGTGTGTACCATTACTGGTCCCACCACCTATGATGAAAAAACAATGTTCAGATGATTCCAAACATATACGATTTCATCGGACAGAATTATGAAATGTAAACGATTGAGTGCGCCCTTACTCTAACGGTTGAGATGTGCCTTTACTCTGACGGTTGAGATGTGCCCCTACTCTGACAGTTGAGATGTGCCCCTACTCTTACAGTTGAGAAGTGTCCCTACTCTGACAGTTGAGATGCCGGCTTTGTTGATGGCCTTGATGGCGATGTAGAACTGTTGCCCTTCACTGAGACGAGGATGGTAGCCCTGATACTGAGGATGATGATGAGTGGACGTGTATGGCAGGATATCACTGCTTCACCAGAATGATCTGACATCAGTCCCAGCTCGTAGTCATAGATACCACTCTCAGTGTCACTGCCAGTCCAGTTTACGAAGAGCTGGGAAATAATCAAACACTTTACTGAGAAGCAGTGCACAGTTACAAAATAGCCGAAAAGTAATCACAATCAGAACTGAAATACAGCTAAAACATTGTTACCGTGCAGAAATAGTCAAACACTGATATGAGAAGCAAGGCAAAACATTGTTACGTTTAACACATAATGAGTCATAACAAAGCACAGAAGTGGTGTTCATGTTGGTAGTTTATGACAATCTGCCTGAGGACATAAGGTACTCACGTGGTGTTCCCTGTAGACATAGAGTAAATCGGTGAAGCTGACAGGCAATGCTAGTAAAGATTCACACTCCTGATTGATCCCAAGATGCATCCCACTTCCACTGTTGTACCGAAGTATTGGAAACAGGGACAGTCTCTTGTTATCCGATGGTGTGGCCTTGGAACTGGAGACACGATCACCTTATGTATGTATATCATACCCATTGTATGCATACAAGAGAATCGGAAACAGTATTTTCGTGATTATGTATTATGATGATAATGGTTTTAAGTTAGATAAAAGAGGTTAGACGTATCAGTGTTTCCAACTATCCATTTAATTTCGATTGAATGGTATCGAGCAACGGAGCAACGTCTTGGCTAATCATGAGGGTACGCTTCAAATCGCTATCCACTTTTGGCACGCACAAAACTTTTTGGATATCGGAAAAGAAAACTGTCCCGAAAACAAACAAAAAATACACACACCCATTCAGTGCGAAATATCGTTTCCTTAATAATAGCGACAACAGTGTTCCACATGTAAATTACAGTATCATCAGCTGAAAACAATATCCAAAATAGGTTCATAACACATTCCATCCCAGGTCTGGACCAGCTTATCCGATATTGACATTGGCATATTGCGTAACTTCGTAAAGAGTGGCTATCCCACCCATAATCCACAAATGATTGTACGATCGGATGATATCTCCATTATGTCTGCAAGTGATGCTACTTACAAAAATAATGCTTCTTAACCTCCAAAACAATTTCAGAAGCTATGGTACCATGTGAAAATGATCTATTTTATCCGCTTATTAGGAGAAATACAGTAACGTATCGCGGAAATCTATTTTATTTTTCAGTAAACTGTTTTTGTACCTGCAACTGCCATCTGGATTGACCACCAGGGTACGCCTCCTGTCGGCGTCGATGAACCACACAGTATTATCTGATGACTTGACCAGCCCCTCCATCACCCTGGAGTCTCTCACTGCCACCTCACTGACATTGGGTGGTGTTGTGTCTACAGTCACTCCGTCAGAACACACTGGGTCAGATGCTTCCAGTGCTCGGTTGAAGGCCACCACTGTCACGTGATACTTGCCGACAGAGGGCGCTGTCCAGGAGGCGGATGTGGAATAGGTTTCTGTGACCTGCATTTCATGAGTGAATGATCCGAAATATTAAGACAGATATGTGCGATCTTTACATGGAGAGGAAACATTATTTTACCGTTTTAACCCCCAGTTTAATCATGTCAAAGTTGCATGATTGAAAACAATGTTGACAAATTTACTTTCGTAGCATTCAATATATGACATCTGCAAGTTAAGGACATGTTACTTGGTGGATTTGTAATGGGGTTCTTTACCTCGACTAAAGATTTATCAGCTCCAAATTCATTCGCTGAGAGACAGTGAGACCCAAATTTATATTGGTAGAATTTGACTCCGCTCTCTTTGTCAAAGAATCCGTCCCAGTGAGTGTAGAGTTGGAGATGCTGCTGGTAGTCCACTTCCGGGTTCCCCAACTGACCCTCGTGAGCCACACCAGGATGAGGGGACTTGCATCTATTGTCACCTGTACAAGATCGTTAAACAACATGATATGAAACAGATCACGTGTATATTGATCAGCAGGAAATCATGTATACTGGTATACAATGCACAGAAGAGATTTCAATGAATTATACGAAAGTTTCACTTACTTTAAACTCCACCTTTGTTGTTAGTTTGGCGTGGTTTGTTACAGTGACCTCTAGGTAGTAGTCAGAGTCGTGAGAACCCTTGTTTTTGTTGCTGAATATTCCTCCACGTCGGCGACTGCTGTCTACTACGATGGGCTTTACTAGGAAGTGACGATGGTAGCAGCCTTTGGCCGGCGTGCAGTAACAGTTAGCTCCCCTTGGGGCATCAGCGTTGGCGCTCCTGCAGTCAACAATACTCTGTGTTATTTGCAAAACAAATATTTTTAACAATACAATTAGCGTCTTTGAAGGGCATTTATAAGCGATACATATAATGACAAGCATTTTATGGATGTCAACTTCTTTATTATATATATTCTTACTCCTTCATCGGGTGAAACCATGCCATTTAATACAAATAGCTTTGAAAATAAATCATGTCACTGTTATTATTGATAAAATCTCACCAACGGTCAATATTTAATGGGTTGAAGTGTTTTACCAGAGACGTAATGGAGTAAAGCCCAAGTTCAATAACTTCAAAAGCCAGTCTTTGAATTGCACAGTTGTGGATATACCGCGAAGATACAAGTTGGAATTGATCTCCAGCAACCCATGCTTGTCTTAAGAGGCGAACAAAGGGATCGGGTGGTCAGGCTCACTGACGTGGTTGGTTTTGATTGACAGAATATTCAGAAATTTCTGCCTCCGTGCACACTCGATCAGCAGTGAACCACTACGAAGACGGGTTACATTCGTTACTTCACCACAAATTCCAGAGTTCTCTTTGCTGATGGCAAATGGATTTAGCTTTATAGGCAGATCATCTTTACCTTCGATGTTTATGAATCTAGCCCATGAATCAGCATTTTAAGAAATATTTTAACTAGGTCTGTGCAATATTACCGGTAAACCGGTATATACCGGTACAGTATATCGCAATACGATAATTGCGATATGGTTCAGATTCTGCTATATATTGTTCATCCAGCTTAGCTCCCTTTGAATTATGTGCCCTTGGTTTCCATAGCAAAACATGTGCTCTAAAAGTGCCAAATATATGTATATTTCTGTTGGTTTCATGTAACATTTTACATGTGGAAGTGTCATTATAAGTGGCTCAAAAAGTGCCTAATATTCTACCAAATGCTTTACGTTTTGTGGGTTTTAATGGTTTCATTAATTTGGAGGAATTAAGTGGTTTCAAAAGGACCATTTTTTTATTTGTATTTATTAGTAAAGCCTCTGGCTCTGAGTGGCTTTTCACAATTCACAGTATTTTGTTATTTTTGTTCGTTTCATAATGGGACATAAGACATCAATTATCATAAAGGTCTAAGTCTTATCAATTTTGTAGGACTGTATAATGACATTCTAGTCAATGATCTTAGTTATTCGAGGTCACATGCGATTTTATGCTCAACTAAATCATGTTTTCGTTTCATTTTGCAATAGTTCATGTTAACACATGTTAATATTGTAGGTCAATCTGATTGAATCACTGGCATACAGTAACAATAATTACATACTGCACTGAAGTGCATTCTGTTGAAACAAACAACACTGACCATGAAAATCATGTAATGCTATTACCTTTATCATTATGTTCGCCAAACTTTGTTGCAATACTTCAGTTAAACATTCAACATTCCGGCTCTATATCAATTAATTTATCTGTAAACCACTGGCACACAGCCATACACAATGGGGATGGGGAGCCTGAAAGTATGGTGTAACAGCAACTAAGAAGATGATGTCACACACAGAGAGCTATTATGAATTTATGTTGTAATCACTTGGGCAGAAACCTTCCAGTCAATATATCACAATATTTATTGCAATATATCTTAAAGTATTGTAATATATCGCAATATGAACATCAGGGCAATATCCAGCCCAAATATTTACTAGATTGCTCAATTTCACCTTGGCATCTCTTCGATTCGTAACGAGATGAAACAGATTGCTTTCGATCCATGATAAGAATAATTGAGTCAGCACCCTGCTCCCTATCCGCCACAATGTCAACAAGCGCGGTGTCAATTAGCATCGGATATCCGAGATACCGACATCAGGGATACAGGGGTGGTATAATTCAGAGAATTTGTCATGAATAGCTGTTTTATCTACCAATTTAATGCCAGACGGGTTCGGCCCTTGACAAGAACCATTATTCACCAAATTGGCCCATAAACCACCGCCTTCTGGTATAAGATTCTAGGCAATTACAATCACATCAATGTTTAGTTTCAAAGACAAATATAATATAACAGAAGTGGCAAATTAAAGAGGATTTAGTTAGACATGACCAGCCGATTGATAGAATCGGGCCTATTATACCGCCCAACTAAGTTTTCTCTTGGGCAAAAGAAACACGGTTCCTGGTTCCTATGTCCTCAACCACCAGAATCCCGTCCTCCACCGACGCAGGCGCGCAGCCCACGGCAAACAGGTTGCCCAATTCGGCTTACGACCAACAATGGGATGCTGTGGACCTATATGACCCCGGGTCCACAGGGGGGTGAAGAGCTATTAGCGTTACCAAGCACCCACCACGAGGAGGTTGTGCTACACGAGTGCATAATTTTCTAGAACTTTGACAGACAATCCAGTGACTAACGTTACGAGCATGAGCACGTACTTAGGATACGACGACATGATTGTGTCAACCAAGCCAGCTAACCTGATCACGCGATCCCGTTAGTCACATCTTATGAATAACACAGTTCTCAATGTCCCATCCCTCACTGGACACACAATATGACTGAAATGTTGCCGATGTAACGATAAATATTAACTCATGTCAAATGTTTTATAAGTACTGAGGCCTTCTAAACCCTGGATAGGGCTAGCATCAACTTTATGGTCTCGTAGTGTACACCAGAGACCCATGGTTTGATATATTTGCAGCAGGAAACTATATGTTTTCCTTTGCTCTCAGCAAGGCGGGGAAATCCAGATACATCACAAAGTGTTAGCAACCAATTACCTAGGGTCTAAACCTCTTATTATTGGCCCAGCAACTGTACAGACAACACCCTTCTGCTGGCATTCACTGAAGGATAAAAAGGAAGAGTTAGTGCATTCGTAACTTCTCGTAAATCTGAAACTTTCCTACAATCGCCAGTGCCCAAGGGCCCTAGTATGGTGACCTACCTTCAGTTGTTTGCGATCTATAGCCCATTTTTATACGGTATTGTCCTAATATAAAATGCAATTTTAGAGAGAGATGCTAGTTTTATTTCTTGATACTGTGATACTCTAGTCGGTTATACTGTCCTTCGATGACAGTTTTAAATTTTACATGTATTTATGGTGAATTCTAAACTTGTTTTAGTCACAATATGGTTGAAATATTGCCGATGTGAATTTTAACTCACTTACTCACTCACTCACTCACTCACTCACTCACTCACTCACTCACTCACTCGTAAACCTGGAGGAAATGCATTCTGCATCTGCACACCACTAGGAAACTGTTCACTGGGTAGAAGTTGGGCCAAGGCAAACTTTCGGAGTGCCCAGAAAAAGTTGAAAATCATGTTCCGTGTAAAAGTACTTTATCGGAGGTTATATATGTATATTAGTAGACTAGATCAAGATTAGGCATAAAGATCCGGTAATAACGCCGTAGGTAGATATTGCAAAATTCTTTTTCCAAAATTGGAAGTGGAATTGCTGATAACAACTGGATTTTGGCTACGTCACTTTCAAGATATTGGCTAGTTGTTCGTAACTGCATTTCTCAACGTGTAACACTAAGATTGTCCTCAAACTTTCTCACATAACAATGCTCAAACGGAAAGCCTAAATAGTGGCCGATTTGATTGTCGCATAAAGGTCATAAAACATTGCAACATATGACTACGTAAATAAGCATTAATAAGCGGATTAGTCAATCATTGATCATTATGATTGGTAATTATGAATCCGTAAGGCTCGGGGATTCTTGGATGTCATGGTAGAATACACGATATGTTAATGCAAGACCAACACCATCATCTTTTAGCTTGACGAAACCATTTCAATACTGGATTATCTCCAGTGAGTGAGTTAATATTTAAAGTCACATCAGCCTATGATATGATTGAGCAGGGCGTGTTGACATATGTACGCGAGTGTAACGAGGTTGAACTTGAAAGATTGCCTCTTGACCTAGCATGGTGTTTATTCCTTAAGTGTATAATTCCCTCTGGTTTTATCTATTAGGCGGCAACTAAATAACCAATTTTGGGATTTATTGCATATTGAAAGAGGAACCTTTCTCACTGACATATTGTACCTCATGTTAGATGTTTATCCGTAGCAGGCAGACAGATACTTTGTTTAAGGCTTACCTTATTTATATTAGCCATAGTATGAACATGCTTAAACATACACATACATGTATGTACTCGAGAAATTCGTGTAGAATTGAAAGTGAAGTATGTATGTTTAAGACTGCCCGACTGACTGAGTTTGGTTTTACGCCGCTTTTAGCAATATTCCAGCAACATCACGGCGGGAGACCAGAAATGGGCTTTACACATTGTACCCATGTGGGGATTCGAACCCGGGTCTTCGGTATGGCGAGTCAACGCTTTAACCACTAGGCTACCCCAGTATGTTTGAGATATACACGCCTGAAAGTCACCAAATATAAGGTAAAGGATGTATAAATTTCAATGATACACTTACGTCATAAAGCTGTGATATATGTGATGTGATGTGATGTGATGTGATTTGATATTGGGTTTGATATAGGTATGATATAGACTTCGTTGGACATGGCAACCGCCAGCAGCTGAAGGGATACCGTAGATCAACTAGGGTCCATGCAGGTAGCAAAGGTACTGTAAGTCCCCATGGTTCCTAATATGGTGATCTACCTTCAGTTGTAGGCGATCTATAGCCTATTTTCATATTATGCATTGTCCAAATTGTGCTATTAGTTTTAACTTCACTTCGAATTACTAGTTTTCAGTTCGACCAGTGATAGTCTAGTTGTTTTATTGTCCATTGCAGACAGGTACGTATATTATGTAAATTTGTTTTTCTTCATTTATAAGTTTATAACTTTCTTAGTGACGATATGGCTGAAATTCTGCCGATGTGACCTAACTCACTCACTCAGTTGTTGGACACGAAGAAGCTCGAGTATTGGGAAAAAAGTTAAACATTACATATTATAACGTTGATCCGAATGCATGGGACAATTGATTATTTGTTAGGTCCACATAGTATGGGTGTGTCGCTCAGCAGTGTATAGGCATTGTCACGGTTTCACACGTTTCAACACCATAATTTGATTTAAACTCTCGACGGACGTTTACCAACACTGTTTACAAACAACATCAATTGTAAACGTCAAACAAGCTTGGAAATAAGTGTAGTCATATAGTAAATATAGGTACACAAAACACAATCAAGTTACTATACTTTGTTCTGAAATAGGTTGGCTGTCAAACTGTCGTTTTTCTTTTCATTGTGATATCATCTGTAGGACTACACCATTTAACATGCTTGATATTCTTACTTGTGTATGTATGCAAAACTGGCGAATATGTTTCTTTGAATAAGTACGCAAACGTGACCATAAACATATCATGTCCTCTGAAAAGTACGGAAAACGGGTGCAGTAGTGTTTAGTTCTTTCATTAAGTGAGTATTGTGTGTGCAAAACAGAATGAAGATAATTTGATGGGTATACAACTTCCTAATTCTCACAGAAAGAAAGAAGGATAAAGAAGTTATCAAATTATCATGCAGCAATAACAATGATTAATTTTGAACATAATGTACGCGGTGCTCCTTCATCCATCTACAGGGTCGCTGGGGTAGCCTAGTGGTTAACCTTTTTCCCATATGGGAACATGTCATAAAATGCTTTGTAACTTTTTTATGCGTGAAGATAAATTAATGCTTTTTGTCTATATTAATCTTACGATAATTGCTAATGATCTAACATTTCAAAACCATACTTTTGAGTTTTTTAAAAGAATTGACGAGGGTACAAAAATGCATAAAAACCTGCTTTCAACCGAAAAACGTTCTATAAAAGATTTGATAAATATAATTGCATTATTTGTTTTCACATGTCCTTACAAACAAATGATGTAGGTATAAAGTGTCAAAAGAAATGTTATCATGGTAGCAGGAATTTAGGTCAAAATTTTGAATTGAAGTTTAATGTTACCATGGGAACATTGGCAGGATCATCGTTAAAATTAATATTTTCACATCATCTGCATTAATAGATAAGAAAAAACCCGAATGATCTGTTCAATTCTTTATTTGGAATGATATATCTTCTCCTTTTTGATAAAGCCAATGAATGTATTTATGTAATTGAATTTTATGTCCCTTTTGACAAAGTGATTGGCAAGATACAGAAAAAGCATGCTAAATATGCGGACCTTGCCTTTGAAATGTCTTGCTTGCATCCCAACTACACTGTCGTCAGCCTCCCCATTGTTCTTGGTGCCCTTGGTTTGGTGCCGGGTTCTCCACCGGGAGCACAGCCCTTCTGACACTATGGGTAATGCAGAAGGCTGCAGTGTTGGGGAGTCTACATATTGTCCGAAAACATTTTGGTGGGTTCGACACTGGGCTGCGTGTAGAGGGGGCTAGGGCCTTGAGCTGATGATGAGCCTTACCAGCCTGACTGTGCCACATGATCAACCGAACCCTTTCTGATAAATATTATTTTTAGTCTGTGAAGCATAATAATAAATAAATATATTTTTATAACTTCCATCCACATAGGGGGCGGTTGGGTAGCCTAGTGGTTAAAGCGTCTGCTCGTCACGCCGAAGACCCGGGTTCGAATCCCTACATGAGTACTATGTGTGAAGCCCATTTCTGGTGTCCCCCGCCGTGATGTTGCTGAAATATTGCTAAAAGCGGCGTAAAGCCAAACTCAGTCAGTCAGTCAGTCTTACTTCGACATGATCTGTTGTAATAAGAAACAATATACGTAAAACCGATGAGCCATCCACTCACACCATCCACATAGGTTCCTCAGTGTACAGGAGATATAAGAAAAAGTAATTCAGAATAGCTAGCTTGGAACCAAGTAGTAGAAAGTATGTTTTACTGTCATTTAATTTGAGAATATTGACAGTCATCCAGGATCTAACCTCCCTCACGCAGTCTTCAATTTCACTGATCCCAGTAGCGGTTTTAGATGGCCTTATAGATATGAAGATCTGATTGTTGTCAGCATAGAGATGAAGCACCAAACTGTTTTTCCTGATTATATCACCTTTTGGAATGATATTTATGCTGAAAAGCAAAGGCCCCAGAACTGAACCCTGCTGAACAACAACGTTACCTATTGTCGGAAATGACGTAATGTCGCCAATCCTGAACACCTGAGTTCTGGCGGACAGATAGGATTTGTGCAGTCTCTGTGCTGGGTTTTGATTTGTAAAAACTCTTGAAGGGTTCAAGCAGGTTTATTGATTTGGTGTTCTTCAAGCCTTCGTGAAAAAACTTTCTCCAAACATTTTGAAATGAAAGACAGATTAAATACTTGTCGGTATTTTTTTTTTAACTCATCCGAATTTAAATTGGCCTTTTTAATGAGAGGAGTGACGATTGCCAGTTTGAAAACTTTGGGAACCGTAGCATCCTTCAATTGGATAATGGACTGATGAGAAAATCCAAGCTTGCTTTACATAGCCATGTTGGTATAATATGGCTTCCAGGCTAGAAGTTGTTTTAGCTTTGGATATAACCTATGTTATTTCTTCGGTTAAGGAGAGTTCAGACAAATACATACTACTTAAGTACAAGTACCATATTTTAACGTCTTTTGACATGACGCTGTCGGGGATCGAACCCGTGACCTTCCGCTCTCCGGGCGGACGCTCTAACCACTAGACCACGGAGGCCGTCACTTGGCGTGGAAAAAACGGCAAATCTATTTGCTAGTGTACTATTTGTATCCAGCTTCAAGAGACTGCTCAACAACGAATACTGTAAACGTACTTATTTTCGCGTGGTGCAATTTTCGCGGAATTGACAGTTTAGACTACATCGCGCGGTCAATTATTCGCGCAGTCAGTAATTGCCGGAACTGCCAGCTGCCTCTTTGGCCGCCACTAATAGCAGTGAAAACAAACAGAGTGGCTTAACCTGTCAGGCGGCGTTTATTGCTTACTCACAGGAAATCCCTATCTGTGCGATATACTAGTACACAGTAATCCGTTTACTCACGGGAGAGATGAAAAACACATCAGTCTTATGTTCCGAATTCTGACGATCTGACGAATTAACTTCTATTGTATATGAAGCTCTTTGTGATTTCAAACAAGCCGGGTTGTTGTGAATGAGATGATTGAGTGTTAAGTGACTATTCGCTTCATGATGTACTGGTAAATAAAATCTTAATGAATAAATAAAAAAACTGCTGTATTATTTCTTTCCGAGTCGTTTCATGGTAATCTGTTTTGTATCAAACCATCTGTCATGTGACCAATTTCCATGGCGGCCACAACACACATTGCTGTTTTCGCTAATTAGGCGATGGGATTTCGGTCATTATTTAATTATGTTTTGGGAAATCCATTACAGCGACAGTTAAGTATGATTCTTTATGCTACTATCAGTCGTCATTTTAAGATTCCTGTAGATTTCTGTCTTCAAAACCTGCGCGAAATATAATACGTTTACAGTATATTACAAGATCGAATGGCAACAGAACTAGACTTTAGAGGAGCATGCTTATCTAATATTCGTGATAAGCAAGTAGTTAACAGATCAGTCTGATCATCAACTCCCCAAGAATCAAGGGATGTGACTGTAGCAGCTCAGAAGATTCAGTGTGATTTGAAAACTGTCTAATATCTATATTTCAAGTCTTCCTGTAGCTAATTTATTTTCTCACTTGCTTAAGTGTAGCAAGTTTGACAGAACACTGAATAAGTGAATGATCAGATATCTGTCACTAACATCAACGACATCCACAATATATCAACTATCCTTGGTGATGACTAGTTGTGTATGACCTGATCGGGGACTTGGACCAGACACGTGCTGTAGGAGATTGAAAGATGTCACAAAAAGGATTTTGCAAAGGGGTCAGACACAGAATCAACATGGATATTGAAATCCCCCATTAGAACCAGATGGCCTGGTGACAAGGCTGGACTAACATTCAGGTATACTTGTTACATGATTTTAGTCGCTGAAAGTTTGGGAAGAAAACGCATCCCAGCTGCGTTATATACTAATCATCGTAATTTATGTGATCGTTTAACAACTATTTCATTACCTAGCTCTTCCGGCAACATTCCTGCATCATCGATTTATGTGTTAAAGAAAGTTTTGTTCACTAAACTTCCAAAAAGTAAAAGATGTGTTACAAAAGTATAGTTTTGTTTCATTTTTACGATGATCCTGCCAATTTTCCTCTATAGGAACATACCTGTATCTGTGGAGCTGTTCAAGATATCAGTATGAAATTTTGGATTTGTCTTATTTACACCATTATGACACTCTCCTGTAGACTCATACCGAATCTAGTACCGGTATGATAAAGGTTAAAGCGTTCGCTCGTTTGGCCGAAGGCACAGGTTCGATTCCCAACGTGGGTACAATGTGAGAAGTCCATTCCTGGTGTCCTCTGACGTGATAGTGCTGGAAGATTGCTAAAGGTGGCGTAAAATCATAATCACTCACTCATTGTTGCACAATACATCGAGTAAAACAATCACATTCAATTAGGACGTTTTTCGGTCTAGTGGTACGATAATAAGTTCCTTATCACACAAATAGTTATTAAGCCTAACTTGCAGATCATTCTGAAGAAACAGTCCATAGTCCTGGTCTACCTGTAAATAGCAGCCTTATTGTGGACCTTCCTGATACAACAAACCGAGTACCCGCTCTCACACATTTATTGCTTGTAACAAGATTCATTTAATAACCCAAAGTCCTTCAATGACGACTATGGTGATTATTTTCATATCACAATACACGTATAACATGGTAATAGCATGTATGTATGGTGGCTGATTAGGGCCATCGCTTTCTCGCCTTAAAATTCGGAGGCGAGAAAGCGAGAAAGCGATATCACGAGACGAGAAAGCGATAAGACGAGACGAGAAAGCGATAGCACGAGACGAGAAAGCGATAGCACGAGACGAGAAAGCGATAGCGCGAGACGAGAAAGCGATAACGCGAGACGAGAAAGCGATAACACGAGACGAGAAAGCGATAGCACGAGACGAGAAAGCGATACCATTACGCGAGAAAGCGATAAAGCGATAGAGCGAGAAAGCGATAGAGCGAGAAAGCGATATACCAAGGCGAGAAAGCGATAGAGCGAGAAAGCGATAGAGCGAGAAAGCGATATACCAAGGCGAGAAAGCGATAGAGCGAGAAAGCGAGAAAGCGAGAAAGCGAGAAAGCGATAAAGCGATAAAGCGATAAAGCGAGAAAGCGATAGAGCGAGAAAGCGATAGAGCGAGAAAGCGAGAAAGCGATAGAGCGAGAAAGCGAGAAAGCGAGAAAGCGAGAAAGCGATAGAGCGATAAAGCGAGAAAGCGATAGAGCGATAAAGCGAGAAAGCGATAGAGCGAGAAAGCGATAGAGCGAGAAAGCGATAGAGCGAGAAAGCGATAGAGCAAGAAAGCGATAGAGCGAGAAAGCGATATTTCACATAATTCTGCCCTGTCTGCACATGACGTCTAACCTGCGTATGATTTAATCCAACAGGAGGCTTTATTGTCAGTTTAACATGCTTTCGAATTCTGTGGCAATTTTGTAATTAATCCTTTGACTTGTCCAAACAATAATCCAACAATAACACCAGAAACCGAGTGTGTTTTCGTTGAAATAAATGAGCGCTCTTAAAATGTCTGTAAAAAGGATAACAATCATTTAATTTATTGTTACATCACTAATTAGGTCTGGATTAATTCCTGGCTTGCATTTCTTTATTGTCATTTCCCTTGTTAAATGCCACCATTGTTATCTCATTATTCATGCCGGGATTAACAATCCCTGGCTTCCATTTGTCCATCCACCCTACCAATTTAGCGCTAATTAAGTACTGGCTTCCCTTGTTATCTTATCACTGTTTGTTTATCACTGTACGTCTTTAGCTTTCTGTTTCCTAGTTTCTAGTCTCTTCATTCACTCGATGGAGGATAAGAATATACTCTGTTGCATCGTGTTATACAAATACAGAAGTTTACGCCCATAACTTCTCTTAAATACCTTTAGGTATTTTATGAGTCCTGTTTTATGAGCTCTGTTTTTCACTGGGCTAAGCTACACATTTGCCTACTCCCCATGTTACCCGTGAAGATCCGGGTTAGATTGGTCTTCAGCAACACATGCTTGTCGTAAAAGGTGACTAACGGAATCGGGTGGTCAGGCTCGCTGACTTGGTTGGTTGACAATGTCATCGTAACCCAACTCCGTGGCGTTTTTTTGCTCATAATGTTGATCACTGTATTGTCTGGTCCATACTCGAATATTGCCTAGTGCGGTGTTAAACAACAGACCAACCAAACCAACTCCCCGTCGGGCTGTATTGTATCAGTGGTGGAATTTTATACACCATGTGCCTTTCATCTAGTCGTTTTATGTGTGCATATTTCACACATATATATATCTACTATTATGTGGAAAAGGTATTGTTCTAAATGTATGTGCAATAATATCTCATACTCTACAAGAATGGCTTGTGTACATACGTATATGTCTGTCTGTCCCTGAACTCCCAACTATCGACTTGAGACAGTGCCACAATTCATCGACCGACGTGGTAGGTGTGTTTAACCAAAACGTAATAAATTATTGCTTGGGGAATAAAGTACTATATGATAAACACCTGTATATTAAAAATAATTTAGTTTAGATGGGGAGTTGAGAAGTTGGACGTAAGAAGGTGGGGAGTTGATTGCGTATAAGTTCTACTAAGTAAGAGGTGTAAAGTATATTGTGACTTATTGTGCAGAACAGTTCAACTGTTGCTGATAAGCTAATAAGGGGTCTACTAAATAAATGAATTGGGGTTAAATGTTAAAAAGTAGGGCTGGGGAGCCAGGGTACGGTGTTTATGTTTTGGTTGTGAAACGTGTGGTGCGTGGCCTTGACATTGTGAGTTAGTCTGGATAATCGAGTTTACACTGTAATGTGTGGCTGGATAGGGATGTTTTAAAGGGTTTATTCTGTATATATTCTGATATTTTATTTTCAGACCCAGTCTGGTAGTTATTGAGTCATTTGGTTTCTTCTAGTAACTAATTGGTAGTAGGTACTAGTCTTTGCACCTGTGGTTTTTTTAATATATTGTAAGGAGTTTAGTTGGGGAGAAGGACGGGAGCGACTCACTCCAGGTGTACAAGATAAATGTTTTATAGATGTGTAGGAGGGTTTATTTGTCTGCATCCCAGTGAATGCCACCTATTGCTCTCATTCGATTTGAATCGTTTTGACATGAGTTGACCAGGTTATAAACAAGATGATACAGGTAGATAGTTCCATATACTGAACGAGTTTCAAGTCCTCCTCTGGAAACGAAAATGATACGAAAGATTAACTGGATACACTAATCAGCTTTTCAAAACCTATGCGACCACGTCCAGCTGTAGAGTTTTCTTTACTTTTATTCTCAATAGACCACCAATGGTGGTATAAGAGTACATATCACACACATCAATTATTACATACAGTCAAAATGGCGGCGGAGTGTAACAATATATTGTAGAAAATCAGTTCTTTGTATAACATGTCTATTATCTCACTTTTGTTAAAAGAAATCTTTAGGAAATGATGGGTTTTGATAGATATTGTGATGGCAGAACGGGTTTGAAATTGGCGGACCAAAATGTCGCTTACATTATAATAAAGAAGTTGTATATCCATATAACTTTCCCAGTTGTTCAGCACAGCAACTTCTAAATGCCACCCAAAGAAGTTCACTATATATAGGTGACGTTTCGACATAGATTCTAATGTCATTGTCAAGCAATCACCATAAGTGATACATGAGTAACAAATTGAGAGAATATATTCATGAGTTTTTATTACAGTAGATAGGGAATGAGTTGTATATATATTAAATGAGGTTGATGTACAACGCTTGTAGAAGAGATTGAGTAAGTTGATTGGAAGCCAGAAGGGTGATATACAAGGTCTGAATTAGAATTTATAGGAGGCCAGGTGGATGTATATACAAAAGATGGGTTTGATGTACATAGTTGAATTGAAACAGATAATGTACACAAGAAATATTATTGATTACTTTATCAAGTGATGGTAGGAAATGTACTATCCTTCATCTCTGTTGAGAGCGGATCGTATCTTCTTGATGTGTACTGCTTCCAAAAGTTTCCAAATTTTCTCGTCTGACTGGTTCTTTTCTATGGTTTTCTTTGAATTATGATGTTGTGTGAGAAATGTGTCGGAAGTGCCAGATGAACGGGAGGGACCTATGACAAATAAAGCGTTGTGACGAGTATATTTTCATGGCGATTTCCACCATGAGTGGCCAGCACTAAGACAATCAACCACATCCAAACCATCATCCTAAAATAAAATCACTGAGTGAGTGTGTGAATTGAAATATATGTCGCCTAAGTGCAATATTCATGTTTTAGGTTCATTGTTGATGGTTTTGTGACGCTATATTGTACGCCATCAGTTCAATTCCAACTTAATGGAATGGTGAGTTACACTTACATTTCAAACAAATTGGAGCTTGCGTTTCTTTTGCAGCTCAGTTTATTACATATACATCACATTCACAGAGTTTTGAAGTATGTGACACTATAAATGAGCCGTATGTAGACAATTCAAAAATAATTATCAGTTCTCGCTGTTTGGTTATAAGTGGAGGAATTAGAAATGAGGCATGGGAACTTAACCGTTTATGTTTATGTCACTTTATTGTATTTCAGGGTGATCCAAATACAGCTGTAGTTTCTTTGAATTAATAAAGACGATGAAATTTATTAACTGAAGAACTTCACCTACATGAACCCAATTCGCTCCTACCCAAAGATAGAGGAGGTGCACGTGACAGTAAAGCACCTCGGTACCTCAATGTAGTAACAGAACCATTCCACAGTCAATGGTGTAATCAAAGCAAATAAAAGGATGCAGTCAAACCTTCGTCTAATCAAAGCTGAAAATAGTACGCAGTTAAACGCTGGTCTAGCCATATATAGTGAACTTCTTTAGATGGCATTTAGAAGTTGGTGTGCTTAACAACGGGGAAAGTTATATGGATATACAACTCCTTTATTATAATGTAAGCGACATTTTGGTCCGCCAATTTCAAACCTGTTCTGCCATCAAAACCCATCTTTTCCGCCATGTTTTCTTCTGACAAAAGTTAGATAATATTTTATACCAACAACTGGTTTTCTACAATATATTGTTACCCTCCTCCGCCATTTTGACTGTATGTAATAATTGATGTGTGTGATATGTACTCTAATACCACCACTGGTGGTCTATTGAGAATAAAAGTAAAGTAAAGGCTACAGCTGGACGTGGTCGCATAGGTTTTGAAAAAGTGATTGGTTACGCGTGTATCCAATTAACCTTTCTAACATTTTCGTTTCCAGAGGAGGACTTGAAACTCGTTCAATACATGGAACTATCTACCTGTATCATCTTGTTTATAATTTGGTCAGCTCATGTCAAAACGATTCAAATCGAATGAGAGCAATAGGTGACATTCACTGGGATGCAGTCAAATGAGAAAAGGGCGTCAAATCTGCCTGATTTTACGATATATAAATGAACAGATTCAAGAATCTGCATATTTACAGGTGCAGTTGCATGGGCATTTCCGAATAGTACTGAGTCTAATGTATATCCTTATGGTAAAAATACATGTTATTTCGAGTTACAGTATATGTTGGACAAGTAAAGAAAAAGTGAAAACTATCCTCATTTTGCTAGTCCACATAAGCATATCGGACTTTCTAAAATGTATCTTTCATATTTGTGAGCATTGAGGTCACTGCAGCCAAATAAACCCTCCTACACATCTACAAAACATTTATCATGTACACACTGGAGTGAGTGGTTCCCGTCCTTCTCTATCCCCAACTAAACTCCTTACAATATATAAAAAATGCCATAGGTGCAAAGACTAGTACCTACTAGATAACAGTTACTAGAAGAAACCAAATGACTCAATAACTACCAGACTGGGTCTGAAAACAAAATATCAAAACACCAAACAAAAATGGGCACCCTAAATTCAGAATAAACCCTTTAAAACATCCCTATCCAGCCACACACATTACAGTGTAAACTCGATTATCCAGACTAACTCACAATGTCAAGGCCACACACCGCACGTTTTACAACCAAAACATAAACACCGTACTCTGCCTCCCCAGCCCTACTTTTTAACATTTAACCCCTTTTTCATCTATTTAGTAGACTCCTTATTAGCTTATCAGCAACAGTTGAACTGTTCTGCACAATAAGTCACAATATACTTTACACTTTTTACTTAGTAGAACTTATACGCAATCAAGTTCCCAACCCTCTTATGTCCAACTTCTCAACTCCCCATCTAAACTAAATTATCTTCAATATGCAGGTGTTTTATGATATAGTGCTTTATTCCCCAAGTAATAATTATATTACGTTTTTGTTAAACACACCTATCACGTCGGTCGATGACTTGTGGCACTGCCTCAAGTAGATAGTTGGGATATGGGGACAGACAGACATATAAGTATGTAGACAAGCCATTCTAGTAGAAGTATGGGAGACGATGGCACATACATTTAGAACAATACCTTTTTCACATAATAGTGGAAATATATATGTGTGAAATAGGCACACATAAAAAGACCAGATGAAAGGCACAGGGTGTATGCAATTCCATCACTGATACAATAAAGCCCGACTGGGAGTTCGTTTGGTTGGTTTGTTGTTTAACACCGGACTAAACACGATGTTACGGAGTATATTCTTATCCTTCATCAGGTAAATGAAGAGACTAGAAACTAGGACGAGAAAGCTAAAGACGTACATTTGAAACTACAGTGCTAAGATAACAAGGGAAGCCAGTACTTAATTAACGCTAAATTGGTAGGGTGGATGGACAAATGGAAGCCAGGGATTGTTAATCCCGGCATGAATAATGAGATAACAATGGTGGCATTTAACAAGGGAAATGACAATAAAGAAATGCAAGCCAGGAATTAAACCAAGCCTAATTAGTGATTAGTGATAAATTAAATGATTGTTATCCTTTTTACAGACTTTTTAAGAGCGCTCATTTATTTCAACGAAAACACACTCGGTTTCTGGTGTTATTGTTGGATTATTGTTTGGACAAGTCAAAGGATTAATTACAAAAATGCCACAGAATTCGAAAGCATGTTCATTTTGTTTCTATACGATTAAACCAAATGACAATAAAGCCTCCTGTTGGATTAAATCAGGTGCAGACAGGGCAGAATTATGTGAAATATCGCTTTCTCGCTCTATCGCTTTCTCGCTCTATCGCTTTCTCGCTCTATCGCTTTCTCGCTCTATCGCTTTCTCGCTTTATCGCTTTCTCGCTTTCTCGCTCTATCGCTTTCTCGCTCTATCGCTTTCTCGCTTTCTCGCTTTCTCGCTTTCTCGCTCTATCGCTTTCTCGTTCTATTGCTTTCTCGCTCTATCGCTTTCTCGCTCTATCGCTTTCTCGCTCTATCGCTTTCTCGCCTTGGTATATCGCTTTCTCGCTCTATCGCTTTCTCGCTTTATCGCTTTCTCACTCTATCGCTTTCTCGCTCCTATCGCTTTCTCGCTTTCTCGCTTTCTCGCTTTCTCGCTTTCTCGCTCTATCGCTTTCTCGCTCTATCGCTTTCTCGCTATATCGCTTTCTCGCCTTGGTATATCGCTTTCTCGCTCTATCGCTTTATCGCTTTATCGCTTTCTCGCTTTCTCGCGTAATGGTATCGCTTTCTCGTCTCGTGCTATCGCTTTCTCGTCTCGTGTTATCGCTTTCTCGTCTCGCGCTATCGCTTTCTCGTCTCGCGCTATCGCTTTCCCGTCTCGTGCTATCGCTTTCTCGTCTCGTGTTATCGCTTTCTCGTCTCGTGATATCGCTTTCTCGCTTTCTCGCCTCCGAATTTTAAGGCGAGAAAGCGATGGCCCTAATCAGCCACCATATGTATGTGGGAAGGTGTTTATCTGTCCATCGAAAAGCTCATCTCGTATCGAGTAGCAAATAGCAAGTTATATATCCAACGCGCGGAAAATATGAGTGAGTGAGTTTAGTTTTACGCCGCACTCAGCAGTCTTCCGGCTATATGGCGGCGGTCTGTAAATAATCGTGTCTGGAGCAAACAATCCAGTGATCAACAGCATGAGCATCGATTTACGCAAATGGGATACGATGACATGTGTCAACCAAGTCAGCGAGCCTGACACCTGATCCCGTTAGTCGCCACTTACGACAAGCGTGGGTTACTGAAGATAAGTTCTAACCCGGATCTTCACGAGATTGGAAAATATGAGCAATTCAAGCTGAACTTACATGTCTGAACGACACATGCAATTCTGAGAAAATGATTCATCACGTATCAGTCCACCCTCCTACCTGGATATCCGCCCAATTCAAAAGCTTGCTCTCTTTTACGCAAGCAATACAACAAATAGTTAACACCGTTCCCGCCTTTGTATAAGGCTATTTTCGTACAAGGAAGTTAGATTCCGCTTACAAAACGTGTGGACATTAGAACGAGTACAAACCTATTTTTCAGCCCTTGAACACGCACATTACTTAATACTTTGGACACAGAGGCTCATTGCAACTACATGTATAATGAATAGTGTTGATATACGTAATGATCTTGTACATCCTGGTTGACTCGTAAAATGGTTAAGCCTGTATATGTAGAGGGCGGCGCGAAAAATGGCAAGCACAAAGTCCGTGAATAGGTCGTGTACATATCTAACCATATACAAGCCAACAATGAAAGAGGTTTAAGCTTGCAGAGAACAAGCATGTCTAACTACCATTGAAGAGGTCGGAAATCTTCATTCTTCGAGCCCATGGACGCTAGTATTGTGATCTACCTTCAGTTGTTGGCGATCTATAGCCTGTTTTTATATTGTATCGTCCTCTATAGTTAAGATATTTTCGATTTCATTTTAAATATAAATCTGTGATAGTCTAGTAGGTTTTAGTGTCCTTTGTCGACACCTATTTAAATTGATTACCTTAGTTTCATCGCTATATGGCTGTGATATTGCCGATCCAATGTAACATTTTAACTCACTCACTCACCCACCCACTCACTCATTCTTCGAGTTTTACATGAGAATAAAGACACTCCTCTTGTGATCTCGAAGTTGTGACAGTATTGGTCAGTGTCCATATGACATTGTATCGTCTTTCGTCATTCGTATGTTGTTTTCAAATAATGATAGGAACACGACTGCTACAGTTCGGCACTATAATAAACTCTGTCAAAAAAGAAACGCAACCCCTGTCCTCAGATATGAAAAATTCGTTTGAATGAAGTTATTGCTTCCAAACTAAATGTTATTCGAATGTATTGAAATTATACACGTAATTAATGAAGATTACCATCCAAACAACTGCATTTGTACGCATAAGTGTATTTTATTGCTTATTCCGTCACAACGCATGAAATGACCCTCATGGTGACTTCGCACAAAAAAAACACATGCAAATCATGAAAATGGCAGTTAATGTAGGGGTGTATAAAAGCCCATGTGCTTTCGTATTATATTCATTCATTTGTCGCATGAAAAGCTGTGTGAAAATGCCACGATTGAGTGCTGCCGACCGAAATATCGCCATTGGTCGTGTTCAAGCCGGAGAAAGTTTTGGAACTGTTGCACGGCACCTAAATGTTCACAAAACAACGATATCCCGACTTTGGAGCCGCTACAACAACTTCAATTTGACCAACGATCGCCCGAGAAGTGGAAGGCCAAGAATCACGACCCCCTTCAAGATCGGTACATCCGGGTCCATCACCTGCGTAATCGGCATGCCCTACCAACCGTGACTGCCACACAAATACCAGGTTTGAGGAGAGTGTCAGCTCAAACGATTAGGAACCGTCTGAAAGAAGCGGGTTTACGTGCCTGTAGACCAGTTGTTGGACCTGTACTACGCCCCTACATCTCCGCCGACGACTCAGGTGGTGCAACAACGTAAGGATATGGACTTTACAAAACTGGAGGCGCATCTGGTTTTCTGATGAATCCTGTTTCTTTTGCAACATCACGACGGAAGAAAACGTGTGTATAGGAGAGACGTCATGAACGTTTTGCGCCCATCTGCGTCCGACAGGGGACAGATTTGGCGGAGAAAGCGTTATGGTTTGGGGATCCATCTCATACAACCAGAAATCAGACTTGGTGATCGTTGAAGGAACCTGACAGCCCAACGTTACATCAACCACGTATTACAGCCTCACCTTCTCCCGATTATTGACCAACAGACACAGATTTTTCAACCAGACAACGCCCGGCCTCATACTGCACGTGCAACAATGAACTTTCTGCAGAATTCCAACGTCAATGTCTTGCCATAGCCCTCTAAATCACCAGACCTCAACCCTATTGAACACCTGTGGGATACTCTGGGTCGACGCGTACGTCAACGTCAGCCGCCGCCACAGACGCTGCAACAGCTCGGCGTTGCACTGCAGGAGGAGTGGAGAGCCATTCCCCAGGAAAGAATCCGGCGTCTTATCCGTTCTTGTCCAAGGAGATGCCGTGCAGTGATTGCAGCTCGTGGTGCTCATACGAGATACTGAGAAAGACGCCCCCCCTGGTGACAAACTGGTGTCTGTGAGATGACTTTTGAAATGACAATTTTAAACATGCCCATCTTGGTTATTATTCTGCCAAATTTCAGACTTCTGTCTTAAATAATAAAAATGCTGTGTCGTCTTAAAACTTCAGATCAAAATCTCTAAAATACAGGGGTTGCGTTTCTTTTTTGACAGAGTTTAGTTTCATTGGGCATACATACATATGTTTATGCGTAGTTTGAACTTCTCATATCTGTGTCGCGGAATTTTTTATAACACCAATTTTGTACAAGATAATAATCTTGATGTCTCTATTCATCTGTGATTTGATATAAAGCAGGTGCATTGTTTAGGACGGAAATTTGTTCACATACATATTGAATTCATACGCATTGCGTTCTATACAGTATTGTTGTGTGTTGTTGTACCGTTACCTAGAGCTGATCGGTTTACTAATTGTATACTGCATTGTGTGCAATGAAAAATACATCTGACTGATCATATAACACAGATAAACGTGTCGCGGTTGTTGAACAAGCTTTGTGTGTTCAGGTTGGAAATAGTGGACGTTGTAAGCGCATTAGATCATTTAATGTTTACGATTATATACATTTACACTCTAGATGACAGGGGGTCACGTTTACAATGCATGCAAGTAAGCAAATTACTATTTCTATCTTCCAAAAAATTTAACTGATCCAAAACGGTTATGATAATTTATTATAGGGACTCATGTTGCTTTTCAACTGTTCTAATTACCGTACAAGTAAACCAACTTTAGGTGTCAGTTACAGTGTTGTTGTTTAATCTCTGATGTTATTTCGTATCCTTATAAACTGGAACTAATCTTTGTACAATCTCGATGTAGAAGGAGACTTAAATCGGACTATATAAGATAACGGCGGTAAATTTAAAACTTCATGTATAATCCATTTACAGCTGCATGTACAGTATACCTTGGGTTCCTTTGATGTAAACAGAATAAAAATAAGCATATGCACATTTCGAACAGGACGTAATGTTTGAACACTGGACTAGTCAATTAGGCTGAGACTTTATCACAGCACCACCGACCGGTGAAGCTTCGGGTTAGCAACCCATACCTGTTATAAGAGGTGTCTAACGGTCGTGTGGTCAGACTCGCTGACTTGGTTGATACGTGCCATGATCGTATCCCAATTGCGTAGGTCGATGATCATACAGTCTATCAGTAGATTGTCGGGTCCCGACGTAAATATTTACAGATAACCGAGATATAAACAAATGGGATATTGCTTAGTGTGGTGTTAAACAGCAAACAAAACAAGCACCGCTAATATGAGATTTGTAACATGTTAAATGCGCAGCGAACACACAAGAGACGCTTCAAACGCTTTTACAATAACACCATAGATATATCTTATACATCTCAAATATGTCATATGTCCTTAGCTAAAACCAAAGCTACAAATATACCATTAAAGTATTAGCATTCCCTTTAAAACACAATGCACGGAAAGTGTAAATGCATACCAGTGCCAGACAAATAGTTTCCCTGGTATGAAGCTATAAAGACTGACTGCCACCAAAAGGCAACACGCCTGTGGTGACACATGATTCCTTGGCATATTTCAGATCTCAAATTTACTGCAATGATAGATAATAGGTTAGGTTAACACCTTGAGTTTGAGCCTAAACAGCCTTATGGCTATTACCATACAGTTTATACGTGAAACGGATTATGCGCAAACACACCAAACATTATGGATATGACGTGTCCTGTTTGTTAGATATAACTCCCCACTGAACTGACAAGTCACGCCAAAGTCATTGTAGCAGTCTTGAGCTGTATTGCAGTTTACACCAACCTCTGCAAATCATGAAATGCTTTAGTAATGTATGTATGAGGTGCCACTTCATTCGTAAACGTTAATAAGTAACGTGATGCATGTGACTGGGAGACTACCTTTTATTCTGTGACTTTGTTTGAAGCCTGACAAACATTCACAATGTCATGTTCAGAACATATACATGTACATGTATATAAATATCACCGTCGTTTTCATTACATTCAGAACATATACATGTGTTCAGAACATATACATGTACATGTATATATGTATAGGTGTTCTGGTTGCAACACTGCCGAGGCACAGAAAACATTTGTGATATTTCGTCTCCTCATAGACAGTACTCAGATGTGTATAAAACACAAGAACGATATTATTTCAGTCGAAAACGTAAGTATATATGTATTATGTATAGTTTTTATTGATCGATTAATGTATATATTTGCACATTATAAATGTACGTGTATGCAGCCAATGATTTAGAATCTCTGTGAATATATTTTTCTCCTTAAAAATTATAAATGGTATTTGCATGTTTGGTGCTATAAGAACGCTATTGAAAGTGGTTTATTACAAAACATGTTAAGAGCGTCACATTGGGTATTAAAAGAATTGGTTTTGAATAGGGTGACTGTTACTAAATTGATAAATTACTTTCACGGCGTGTATTCTAAAAGGTTTGTACTTGCTCTTATACAAGGGAATATAAACCCACAGTGAGTAAGTGAGTTTAGTTTTACGCCGCACTCATATGTCGGCGGCCTGTAAATAATCGACTCTGGACCAGACAGTCCAGTGATCAACAGCATGGTCATCGTCTGCGCAACTGGGAACCGATGACACGTGTCAACCAAGCCAGAGAGCTTGACCACCCGATCCCGTTAGTCGCCTCTTACGACAAACATGGGTAACTGAAGATCAATATTCTAACCAGACCTTCACGGTTTCAACCCACAGAAAGTACGGGCGTGCTTGTCTGGTCTACACTCTCTTCACACGTCTTCTCCTCGGAAACCACAGAACAATTATCTTAAAATAAATCGATGAAGGTAGCATTCCAATGTTTGTTTCCACCCATGCTGACAACTGAATTTGTCGAAGAGTTTCGGCAGTATGTATTTTACTGTTTCTATCATGTAAGGGAAGGGCTGCAGTGATACGTTCTTGTTATTCTTCAGTGAACATCGGCAGAAAGGAAGTATGGTGTCTGTACAATACTGTATGGTGTTCTGGGTCTGTACGCTTGCTACGTGGAATCTCAGCTCAGGATTGCTAGCAAATGGGTACGAAATCACTTCTGTTTTATCATCAGAAAATATCGATTGGCATGTTTGCATTTATATGAAGCATTTAAATATAGGTTTTAATTTCTTCTTTTGACTATGGCTATCTTAGGTCTGTTTGTTCTGCATAGATAAACATGTACCTGTTCGCAGTAAGATCACTGGTGTTTAGGCAGCTGTAAAATGGCATCTCATATGTATTTTTGAGCTAATTATATAATATGTTAAGTTATACAGGGATATGGGCTGCATGATTCGGTTCGAAATCATATGAAATCTAGTGTTTGACAATGTTGTTGTCAAGTGCAAAGATACCTGTTCTCAAACAGACGTCTTACGAGATTTCGTAAAGGGTTGTCTCAAACACCTCAAACACGCTGTCCTTTCTTCTATGTTTTCATATATTGTATCATTAAAAATAGCTGCTCTTAACGTAAACTCCCCTACATTGTGGATACCCTAGCTTAAAAGCTGTATATATTGTAAACACATGTGGTCCACAATTTCATCTGTACATGTTCTCTAGAATTTCTAACTGTACACTACTGTGAAATACACAATGCCATTTTAGAGTTGACCCAGACTCTGATGGTTCGAATCCCAGATGGGACGCAACTCCCAAAGTACTAGAATCTGTACTTTACTAAGAAAGTGTAATCCCGATTATAACATATGTACATTACTGTACATTTAGTTTTCGCTGTTTACTACTGTAGTACTATGTGACAGTACTCACATATTTTCGAAATGAGACTCTGTATGTTCCGAGGGTGTTTTGGTTTTTAAATTTTGACGTCAGTGGTATTTTAAGGTCATTCGCCATTTTACAAACCGCGGATCACACATTTTCATTTAGCTCTGGTAAGTATTTATGCCAGGAAGACTTAATCTAAGAGTTTTGATTTTTAATTCGACACTGCAACGTCAGATATTTTATGTGTCTATCAGTTTACCTGGTGGACAGACGGACTAATTCACTATGCTGTGTTCAGATTTGTGCATGAAGTAATGCTTCAGGATAAAACTATCAGTGTATGAAGGTCATTTTTTTGTAAGTTGCATAGATGCAATAGCTTTAGATGGAGCAGATGTTGGAGATTTATTAAACTTGGCTTTGTCAAATTGTAGATTAGTTTAGCCATACTCGGAGATTAAGATATTTTCAATCGTTGGCATGATGCAGAAAGCTATTGGATTAATAAAGTGTTTGCACTATCTTGCTTGGTTGGTTGGTTGGTTTGTTTAACGCCACACTGAGATATATTCCCACTATATGGCGACGGCCTGTAAATAATCGAATCTGGTCAGATAATCCAGTGATCGACAACATGAGCATCGATCTACGCGAGTGAGTGAACGGGTTCAGATTTTACGTCACATCGGCAATAGTTCAGCCATATTGTGACTAAAACTAGTTCTAAATTCATGAGAAATCTATAAAATGTATAAAACCATGTCAACTATACTAAATATAGAAAATAAAGAAAATTCAAATCATATACTAACAATTAGTGATAGGAGATAAAAAGACGCAATATATTGCTAGCAATGGAAGTTGGGGCCATGGGGACTTATAATACTTCTGCTTCCAACACTGTTCCCTAGCTGGTTTAAACTATCCCTTCAGCTGCTAGCGATTGCAGGTAATGTTCGATCTATGTAATGTGGGATGTGCTGACATATATATTTACGACAGGTATTAGGAGCATTGTAAAATGTGTAATTCTAACATCGGCAAGTCGTAAGAGGCAACTAACCTGGCCTGGTTGACTCATGTTATCGTGAGTGAGTGAGTTTGGTTTTACGCCGCCTTTAGCAATATTCTTGCAATATCACGGCGGGTGACACCAGAAATGGGCTTCACACATGGTACCAATGTGGTGAATTGAACCCGGGTCTTCGGCATGACGAGCAAACGCTTTAACCACTAGGCTACCCCACCGCTCCGGTGGAGGTTTAGAGATCTATACTGGAAGAGATATAACTGACAAGTAACAAGGAAATATCCCTAAACTGTATGCTACATGTCATCATATCCAAATTACATAGATCCATGCTCATGACATCAGTGACTGAATTGTCTGGTCCGGACACGATTACCTACAGACCGCCGCCATATATCTGAACATTTTCTGTGTGCGGCGTTTAACAACACCGATTACGCCATTTCGTTTTTTATGGTTTATTCTTAAATATATACTAGCCACATAAAGAAACTGTGCATTGTCAAAATATTATCCCAGTTGATAAGTACGATAACAATGTCAAAGGTACATATAAACTTTAATGGAGGGATCATGAGACCATAACAAGTCGGGAGAATTTCAATTGAAAAGTCAATCACAATGACGTCACGAGTCCACAAGCGGGACAGGGGTCAAACGACCATGTCACAAGCCCAATAACGGGTATGTCCACCATCGGCATTGAGAACAGCAGTTCATCGACGACGCATAGAGCCTATCAAACGTGCAAGGAAGGCTTGTGGGATGTCATGCCAGATTCTCTGAAGTTCTGCTGCAAGGTCAAGGACGTTATCTGGCGGATGAGGAAGACGGCGTAGACGTCGATCCATCTCGTCCCGAACATGCTCTATCGGGGAGAGAGCCGGTGAATTTGCAGGCCAAGGCAGTAAGTCAACGTTGTGGTGTTGCAAGAAATCCATAGCAACCCTTGCCGTATGAGGGCGGGCATTGTCCTGTTGGAAGGTTAACCCAGGGCCGTGACGTTGCAGAAAAGGAATTGTCACAGATCGAAGAATCCGATCCCTGTAGCCCACACCAGTTAAGTTGCCCTGAACAATCACCAAAGGAGTTCTTTGGCGTGCTGTTATTCCATCCCAAATCATCACAGAACCACCACCAAAGCGATCCCTCTCCAAGACACAGGCCTGTGCATAACGTTCTCCAACGCGTCTATAGGCACGTTGACGTCCATCACTATGGGAAATGTTAAACCTGGACTCATCTGTAAAAACAACATTTCTCCACCAAAACAAGGGTCTGCGGACATGATTTCGGCACCACATTCAGCGAGCTTGTCGATGACGTTGTGTTAGGATAGGCCGTATGGCGGGACGTCGTGGTGTGATCCCGTGATGACGTAAACGTTGTCGAACTGTGTTGGGGTGGATACGGCGAAGTCCTGGGATGGTTCGGGCAGTCTGAAACCTGTGGCAAAGATGGGTCACCCTTATCCATCTGTCCTATCTTGGCGTTGTTACGACGTAAAGAACGTGGTCGATCGATGACGTCATTTGCGTTCTGGTAGCGTCTCACCAGTGCAGAAATGGTGTTCCGGTGGCAGTGGAAATGTGCAGCCACTTGTCGTTGAGACATTCCACCACGGACCATCCCAATGGCCTCATGACGTTATGCAGACGTGAGCCTTGGCATGCTATGCGTTTCAATAGCCGTTTACTTTTTTGAACGATCGCAAGGGCAGGGGTTGAGTTTTCCAAAGTGACAGTATTGTGTTGCATTCATTTGCTCTGTTTCTCTTTCCCGGATTGCACGTGCAACAACGTATTGCACGTCTCAAGGACGAACCCACTGACGTCACGGAATGTGGCACGTGCATGCATGCTGGATACATGTCACTAATCTCTGAGTTTATATCTTTATGTGTCTACACAGGTTTGATAAATTTAGATTTTAAATTTTGTATGCACAGTTTCTTTATGTGCCTAGCATACAATTTTTGCACATCAGGTGAAAAAATGCAGAAAAAGACAAATTGACCTTGACGTCATCAGTCAAGATGTCGAGAACATGAATGCACAAAACCATTTAGAAAGTGGTCATGTGTTACATGGCGAGAACATGTGGACATGAGATCATGTCACAAGTAACATGAAATCATTTTCGATGTTGGAAGGAACACAAAATGGTGTCATGAGTTGAGCTTGACTTTTGAAGTTCTAAAAATGTTGGACATAATCCAAGATACATGATGTATCTGATGTGGCCCTGAGGTGACGGGAAGAGGATCGAAAGACACACCTGACAACAATATAACACTTTTATTCATACTTGGCTTGTTAGTTGTTCATCTAGATATCAAAATAGAAACGTTGCTTTGACGTGTCCAATCAAATACTTATTTAGTCATGTGTTAGTTGCAATTTCACAGAAAAGATCATAACTCTATGAGGCTAAAGACTATAGAATACACAAAGTTGTACTTTCCTTTCAGTGAAAATGTACTGACGATGACAACTTACAGGAAAAACCAATACACAGTGAAGTGTAGTTTTTGGAAGTGGGGTCGGTGCACAATATACAGGTAACCAACTGCATATCAATTGTTATTATTAAACGTTACGCCTAATTTTATGAATATTTGGATGACAATATATCCCTGATAAGACTAGTTATCCTTGTGTAATGACCTTTGAACAAATATCAACCAAACGGTGACAGTACACCATCATGACATAACGTCTCCTCTGAAGTAGGTACTTAGTCAGAACATATAAACACTGTTCCGACTTAGAACCGACTGTATACAAGTGGTGCACACACAAAAGGTAAGAGTAGCATATGCTTACATATGAAAGAAACACTCTTTACGAACAGGCGACAGTCAGACAAGACTTACAGATGCAAAACGGGGTACAGATCAACAGATAACAAAGGCTGCTCACATGGTAAGTGAAAATAGATCAAGATTGTCCTATGTGTTTTGAAGAAATGCACAAACTGTCGATTCTCCTGCGTAAACTACGGCTAAGGCTAAAGAATGCAATACAGACAAGTCTAATACATTATACCATACACAATACCTTAGATTTCTTTTGGTTTTTACATGAACATGTCCAACCACAAATAATGTAGCATTTAACACCATTTACACATTGCAGCTGTATGTGACAGTGAGATCCTGTCCGCTGCTTGCAACATCGACTACAGGACATCTCACATTGTCTACAGTAACGGCAGGACACAGTACAAGAGTGGGGGGAAGCTGTTCTTCTCCTGGGATTTGTTCCAACTGTAATGAAGGCTTTTACCCCAGCAATGAACGCTGCAGAAGTACGTGTACATAGGTTTACGCTCTATTCATTTATTCCGGCATATGTGCGTTCTTGAAACGTTCTTGAGTAAAGGTTTACCAAAACCAAGAAATAGCATATCGCCTGTTCAGTTGTCTACTCAGGATAACACTTATGTTAGAATGCTCTTCTTGTCTCCAGTGTGCAGTGCCATCAGTTACTGTTCTCTCGAGACATGCACCAGCAGCAGCAACCAGGTGTGTCGTCGCTGTGAGGGAGTCGTGCTGGACCAGGCAGGACACAGGGCATATGTGGCGTCTTCTGATAGAAGATCATGCACACGTACGTTGCAACTGGTGAATAACGAGTCAACAATATGTCCACTGTATTACCAGTTGGTAATATTTTCAACTTCATCAAAAAATCTTAAAATATTTTACATCTCGAGGGTATATTTGAATCATACTATGGAGGAGTTCTACTTTTCGCCAGTCTTCAATACCTAAGCTGGGTTTACCTATAGATGTTTATCTCAACATCCTACCAGTCCTACATCTGTGTCTACAGAGGCGTGTTCGTGGCGGAGTGACAGCACCCGGTGATATCCTGGGACCTGCAGGAACGAGTACGCCAGTAACTGTGCCTGCTCCAGCGGCTTCACAGGGAAACATTGCCAGACAAGTGAGTTAACGCCCCAACTTTGTGTGTGAATGGCGGGCGTTGCCAGTGGCGCAAGACATGCTTACCTTCAGACAAGACCTGATGTCATCATTGGTTTTCAGTGATTCATTCATGTACTTTTCCGTGTTGTTTTGTTTCTGGATTGTTTGGATCAGTCTCAGTGGATATTCGACACGTCATTTACTGCCAGTGACATAATATATTCAAGCACTTCCTATGATTGTACCTCTTCATTTGTCGAAATCAAATGGACGCCATATGCATATAAGTTTTGACCTGGAAATATCAACGAAATCGTAAATCTGTTGCACTATCGCCTATCTTATTGTTCGTATATATGTACGTGTATGTTACAGTTGTAACGAAGCCCACAATACACTTCAACCTCCTGAGACTGACCGCCAGCAACGGCGACACGACAGAGGCACCTCCCAACATCAACAGTGGTCCATCTCAGTCCACCAGCTGGTCAAACATCAACTCTCCATCCAGAATGTACTACAAGTTTACGGCAGAATACAAAATGGTATCTCCATCCAGACATGCATTCATTGAAGACTTCCGTGTGGGAATTGTCAGTGGTTCTGCTACATTCAAACTAAAGAGAGGTATTTCAGAAGGGCACAAATTGAATATGCACAATAAAACGTTTTGTTGCAGAGCTTATTCATGCATTCAAAGATGGAACCTGTTTTCTAACGCATTAGGTATAATAATATAGTAATCTTCAAATGGCTTTGCAACGGTATGTACCATCCCGATGTGGTAAATATATAAATACAGTATGAAGTAGAATCTACTGAACAATTCCGACTATATCACGAGCATGTTTTGTTTAATCCCCATCAAACAGGGATAACACCATGTGTTGGCCAGAAGGTGAGGATATCCTGAATCATCTAACTGATGTTTTACTGATATTGAGATCATCCCTCTGAAAACCATTATTCACTCACCTGACTGTGTTGTTGTACCAAGGTGCAGGTGTTGTCTCCACTAAGGTCTATAACTGTGGAGGAGTCAACCGAAGCAGCCCGGACACAGACCTGTACACCTGTGAAGGAAACTCACCAGGGACGTCTGTACTTCCTCTACCCTTCCAACACAGAGATGTGTGAGTTCTGGGCAGATGGATATGGTTGAAAGATGTGCTCTGTAAATTAAGGGTACAGCTCAGACTATGTCTGACAAGATGGGCATTTGATTGTTACTGTTGCTTTGTGGTTTCTCACCGTACGGTTATGTTATGACGTTAGTTGTTTTATGTTCGTTTCCGTGGTAATCATGGTGATAATGCCTTTTGTAAATGTTACTATGGACATTCATTTGTAAATGTGTAACAAAAGCTTCTAAATATAGAAGTTCTGTTCGTGTTTACATTCGTCAATTCACAGAAATAACTTCAATACGTAATCACTGAGGTTTAAGTGCCCAGATGTTAGGAACCTGTGTCGAAATAACATAGACACTGTTCACTTTACATCACAAATGCACAGTATGCTAACGAACCGTTTACTTGGTTACTTTTGATTACATTTCCCGCTTTTTAACAGTACTTTGGCGAAATACAGTACTACTGTGTATCAATGCATATAATGTCGATCATAATTATGATTTTCAAAATATTTTCATATTAATGATATTTTCAGTATCAAATTCACTTATTCAACAAGTAATGGAGGGTATGTGAAGGTCCGGGACAAGGAGAGTAACACACTAGCGACCTACTACTACAACGGTGCCACACAGACCCACACCTTTACTGTGTCCATAGACCTGGTGGATCCCTATCACTGTACTGGTACTACTGCCTGTGTTGGCAGCATGCTGACTGTTCCCGATGTTATCAAGACTGTAAGTATATGACCACAGTTATGTTTCACACCCGATGTTGATGGTTTACAGGCAGGGAGATGATTCCATGACTTGTTTCAGCCCACAGTGAACCTCCGCTGGAGTGGCTGGTCAGATGCTGATGCAGGAGTCGACCACTTTGTGAGGGACGTGTATGAACTCCACGCTGTTGGGGATGTACTCAGAGATAAGCGTCGTGTTGACACTACAACCTTGACAAGCTCAACTGTGAGGGATTCATTGATGTAGTTCAAATATTTAATTAGCTTAACTTATGATTGATTAGATGCTTGAAAAAAGTAAATGTTAATTTATACATGCATACATGTGGTCGTGTGATAGTGCATGCGTGTGCGTGCATTTCTTTTACAAATCCTGGTGATAATAAATATGCAGAAAAAGTCTGCCACTTGATTCATCGTTTCAAAGATCTTGAAAGGTGAATTGTCTCGGTGTGTGGTCACGTGTTCACTTTACTGACGTATGTATTGTTTTCATATGTACATGTTTCAGACGTCCAACAGCTACACACTGACTACGGCGGGCGTGTACTCGGTTGTCCTATCTGCCTATGACAAGGGAGGTAATCACAGAAGTACCAGAAGAATAGTGATATATGATGGTACTTCGACTGTGACAACACTGGTAAATACATCTCTCCGTGTGACAACAGCATCACCAGCAACATCAGCGTGGCAAACTACGTCATCATCAGTGACAGTAGACTGGACCAACAGATACATCAACACCGTCCACCACAACAACAAGTGGCTCTTTGGTGTAGCTTCTCTGGGTGACATCAGTTCGGACTATGATGATAACGATGGAAGCAGAGATACAGGTGAAGTCAGAAATGCTCAAGGTATGTGGTGTACTCGAATTCAAGACATATTAGTTAGCCTTTGGTTCCCTTAGATAAATGATTAAAAATCATGAATTGTACAGAGAATCACGCGCGGCATAATTCAGAGTAAATGCAGATTGTCACCTCATTGAAACGCATGTTTCCATATGACAGGGATGTAGGGTAGCCTTGTGGTTAAAGCCTTCGCTCCTCATGCCAAAGACCCAGGTTCGAATGCCCACATCTGTACAATGTGAGAAGCCTATTCCTGGTGTCCCCGCGGTGCTACTGCTGAAATATTGCTTAACAGTGGAAAACTAAACACAATCCTCCACTCAATACGAAAATGATAGTTGGATACTCTTAACACAACTAGGTCACATGCTGAGATGTGGGATCTGTTCTAGGCATCACACGCTTCCTCACATCTTACAAAGTCGACCACCAAGGAGGGTCGTCCATCAACAGTCCACCAGCTGTTAACCTGTTCACTAGTCAAGGTTTGAGTCAGTCACAGACCATAACACCCTCACTAGTGGACGGGGACACTGTACGCTTCTGGGTGCGAGCCTATGACATCAGACGGGAATTCCTTGAAGAACAGGTGACAGTCCATATCGACACATCACCTCCAGTCATAGAGAACCTTTGGCTAAACAGAAGCGGCAGTCTCAACATCAGTATGCATCGGTTGGAGGAACTTCATGACGTTATGTAAGAATGTTGAAAGTAGTTTCGACATTTCACAATTCGCCATTTTCATCTTAATGATGCAAACGTCACGGCGTACCAGCATACACGACCTTATCCTGAAGGTTTTAACGTTGTGTAAAGAGACTATATAATAAGTAGAATGATGTGTAATAATGATATTTGCGAACATAAATCTGAAACAAATTGAAGCACTTCATGAAGCATATCTCTATCTGATTCTAGATTTGAGTTCGATGTGTACGATGGACACAGTGGAGTGGAAACGGTGCAATGGAGAATCGTACAAAAACGGCAAGATGAAGATATGGTGTTATCTGTAAAGTGGATTTCTACTCAGGTCTATCGTGTAAGTGAATGTTTCCTCTTGCTGGTCAGAATTTATGTCAATGGGACGAAGACAAAAGCAACTAACACATCTGTATTTTTACCATTATTACTCATGGACTTTGCATTTCGAACCAGTGAACCTCAATACACAGTAATAACTATTATATGGGTAAAACTCCATTGAAATGTCATCAAGTTTGATGTTTTAATGAATGAATGATTCCAGACTCTGGATGACTGCAACACCATGCATGATGCAAGGGATGGTAACTGTTATTGTACTCCAGCTGGCACATGTTATCACCCCCACTTCCAAGTGAAACCAGCCCTAGCAGACATGAGGGACGTCAAGTTGGCTGAAGGAAAGGATTACTGGTTTCAAGTCACAGCTACAAATCATGCTAAACTCAAAACTGAACAGGAAGTAAAGGTATAAATGGCTAAACTCATACATGAGCTCACACCTGTCATTAATTTGAGTATGTAACATGACCCGTGCCACAGAGTTGAACTAACAATTTCGCCACTTGTGCTCGAGTACAACCTAACCCACAGAAACACCGACTCTGATCAGTTGTCAAAAAGGGCTTATTATAGAGCTTTTGAGAAAAGGGATCATAACTAGACAGACCAGTTACATTACGGATGTAGGAACCTTCACGGGACAAATCTCTGACCCCGATAGTCGAGGCAAGTCTGTTAAATATGTTTGTTAAATCCAGTGTAGTTCCTAAATTCAGTGTTACGGATTAACATTATATTCAAACTTAAATGAGAATGATAACATCATGATGAGGGGCAGTGTTTGCACAGTAATAACATGTGTTACATGCAATTTTGGCTCAGGAGTTATGTATTTCAAGCTTTAACGTTAAAACTATCATTTCACAAACATGAACCATTGGTCCCTCAATCTATACAAGGATACCTTGGTTCTTATTTAATCACATGATAGCATAACACATTTTGCAAGTTTAAGAGTGAGTGGGCGTGGGCTACTGTTTGCACAAAGGTTTAACACATTTGGCAAACATATCGGTGTAGTACTGAGGTAATGTATATGCTTAGTTTGGGTTTGTTCGTTTTTGTATTATTTGGGATTAATGCGACTTTGCCATTTGACCATTTACACAGAATGCACCCTGGCTCTGTAAACATATGCTTCAATGGAAATGATAGGCTATTGAAACTCAGCATTCACTGTCTGTTTAGATCCAAGTATCTGGGAGTCCCCCTCAACCAGGCGTTGTCCACGATGGTCAGTCTGGACAGCCGGAAGTGGACTACCAGGACAGTCTACAGCTCCACGCCCACTGGGAAGGATTCTTTGACAAAGAGAGTGCAATTGCCTTGTACCAGTACACGTTCGGACCAAGATGTTTACAGGGACACGTGTTTGACCTCAACAAAACCCCAAACGTTAGTCCCTCCTCATGTAATTTTGACACATGTAGATATATAAAGAAAATACATAGTAATTTCGGAAAAAAAACCCGTTCTTCCCAAGTTTGCTTTCACATGTCTAAGCACTATTGGGGTACATAACGAGTAGTACTATGGTGATACTCTTCTGATGGCAGATGGAACCAACACGCACTTCTGAAGCCACATGGACAGCGCCGTCTTGTGGAAATTTTTACATAACTGTGGTTGCTTATGATGAAGCTCAGCAGAGAAGCGATGCCGTTTGTTCAGATGGTGTGGAGACGTGCAAGTCCTCTCCTGTCGAAAGTATGTCAGACCTGATATCCTTCCTCACTCTATTTCGAGGGCTCAAACAGTTCTCTTCCCAAGAGATCAGGAGATAACAAACAAAGTGCACCGAGAATAATGGGACCTGAAATAGGGACAGAAAATTATTAATTCATTGGCTTTGTCAAAAGGGACAAGATCAGGCTTGTTGGTAGAATTTGTCTTCAAGTGAATATAGACCTATTCCTAAATTGTACTTTGTACCAGAAGATGATCCTTTCAAGCCCAAGACCCCTTCTTTGCTATCTTCTGCTTTCTATGAATTATATCCTTGGAAAAACAGTAGGAGGACAGGAGACTAGTCAAACACCCTGTGAAGATTTGTTATTGTGTATATTTGTATTCAGACACAAGGGCAGACGTCTTTAGCGTCAGTCAAATCGTTTCTTTGGAAGACATAGTTTGACATTTCCAGAATCAAGATCAGTTTTGGATATCACATGGCCCTGGAAAGGTCTATCCAGGGCATATTCTTCTTGTTTCAGTTAACTTTCTCTCGAACTGTTTTTGGGTTTTTTAAACACCGGATTTAATTAATTTGTTGAATTCCTGGTTCGCATGCTGCTTTCGCACACTCTAGAAGTTTGGAAATTCATTGTTTCGTCCAACATATTTTCAGGCGGGTTCTGTACCTCCCCTTATAGCGCGTCCGATCTCCAGTTTGGTTGGTTTATGTACAGGAGGAAGACTTAAATGAGCTGCGGCATTGTAGGGCAGCTTTGTTCATGTCGATCTGTAACTCAGAATTTAACCATCTTCCGACGGTTAGCCTTAAATGGGTAATGTACTTTTATTCCCTTTCTAGGCCCACATCTTTTTATTACTATCATTTCAATGTTTACAACAATAAATAATTGTAATGATTTTGACAACAAGAATTCGTAATAGAAATAATACGTGATAATGTTAAATATCAAGCTATGGAATTCTCATATCGGAGCATCTTCTTTCAGGTAGTCCATTGAACGGACAAAATCTTGTACTGGTGGTGTCGGTTACTGCGTCCGCTGTCGTTGCAGTTGCCGGCATTGTCGTTGGAGTTGTTGTCTGGAGGAGGAAACGAAGGTACTGTACTTTCCAGGAATACCTGGCACTCTCGATATGAAACCCAGTTCGATTAAATTGATGTGACGTTTGAATAACCGTTCCAATACTGATGGCTGATCTATTTTCAAACTCCATTTACCTTAGTAGTGTCTGCCTGCTCAATAAATTACTTACTTAAAGACACGTGAGTCCAACTGGTAAGTAACCAAACAGCCACTGGTGGCCAAAGTGCTGACATAAATCCTCCCAGGAATCATGTAGGAACCAGAAGTACCGTAAGTCCCCTTGATCCCCGGGAAGGTGGTCTAACTTTGGTTGCTAGTGGCCTATAGCTGGGTGTTAATTTATACAAAATAAAAATCCGAGTAGGTAATATTTCTTAATATTGAATTAGTTTGATTTACACCTGATCTGTGATACTCAAGCAACTGCTTTACGGCGATGTAAAATTTTAACTCCTTCAACCACTATTTACTTGAATTAGTGGGTTTTTTTTGCGACTAAGGCATAGTCTCAAAAAGGATATCATTTGCCAACCATCTACCGTCATTATAATCTAAGTAAACCGGATTGAATATTATTGGTATTTTGCGAAATTAAGTTCATGCGTCAGACAATACATAGGCAGTTTTATCATGTGCCATTTAAAAGTGGGAAATGATTTGGCATTGTGTTTAACTAGTGAAAACATGTTCCAGAACATAATACATAGTTTTGGGGAGTTATATATACTTTGGATTTGTTTACTGTATTTGTAAATTGAGGTTTGACAGAATGAATTGATCTGTATTTATTTATGAACTGTTGTATTTGTTTGAGTGAGTCCTGTGATGTACATATATTGGCCATGGCGGTTATGTATTTCAGAGGCCAACCAAAGATCTCTGACCAAACTGTGTACTACAACACGGGGCCATCTGAAAACGCGAAGTCTACAGAGACAAAACCTGAAGACACGACGTATGACAAGCTGGATGTCAACGCACGCGATGGAGGAGCTGGTCAAGAACCATACTGTTCTATACAGACTTGTCGGGCGAAAGAAACAAACATATATGAAGCTCTTGAAAACCCGATGTACCTGAACATTGGCGAACCACCGCGTGTTACCACATAACCCATAGTCGCACATAACCCATATGCGTAAACCTTTTTAAGACATACAGAAATCTTTTATAAGAAAAACTAAGCCGCCCATGCCTGTCATAGACGACTGACGGGTTCAGGTAGTCAGACTGATTGATTGACTTTAGTTTTACACCGCTTATAGCAATATTCCAGCAATATCACGGCGGGGGACACTAGAAATGGACTTCACACATTGTAACCATGTGGAGATTCGAACCCGGATCTTCGACGTAACGAGCGAACGCTTTAATCACTAGGCTACCTCACCGTCCCCCAGGCTTATCGACCTTTTTGATGCGTGTCATCGAATCCATATTCCGCTGATCGATACTCAGTTACTCTACCGTTACCGTTATATAACTATAATATTGGTGGGTGTTGCGTGAAGCACGAAACATGAAACATACATTAAACAAAACAAAACACAGATGTTGATGAAACGTCGTAACCTGACGACGGTCAATCACTGGATTATCTAGTGCAGAATTAAAATTGTCCGAAGTGATATATTTTCATGCAGTTGGGATATGGGTTTGCAACAAACTAATATAACTAGATTAATTTGATACAATGTTTATAGTATTATTGCAGCGCGCTATTCATGCCTACTCTTGTATTAACATATTCGCGTCACAGGTGTAACCTTCCTTGAATTCGTAGAAACACTACCTGGTATATATTCATCTGTGGTTTACACGTGACATAGTTAGCCTTTCACTTTCCTTTCTAGATAATCCAGTGATTGTCACCATGGACCACCAGTCATCTCTTTGTTATCACATTCATCGGCATCACAGCATGCATCACTGTAGCTTACTGGATAGCTTGGTTTTTTTTATTTCTTGTCTTATAACAACACCTATATTATTGTTAATGGTGTTTTATTGTCAGAAGTGTGTATAACCCATCTATTTCCTCGACGTCATGGCTCGATCTACGTGTCAAAAGAATTCTCTTTTTTAAATTGGAGAGATAAAACGTTATCAAGCTTAATTTTAGTTTACATTTGTTCTGTAGGTTTGATAAGAATGTATTTAAGGACATTTCACATAATAATTTGCCAATCGAGACGTTTGTAGAATGTCTGTATACTATGCAATCAATCAATCTGCTGTTGGAGACAACAACCATGATACATACTGTATGATATATTACATATACACTCACTGTACCACTGTTGGTTTTATTTGGGTGTTCTTTTGGAGCTATTAAACTGTTCTGTGCTTTACTTGTATTTTTTTTTACTCGTGAAAACGTCAGAAGTACACAACATCTCTAGATAAACACAACAGACTGTAAAAGCATATGAGTCGCTGGGCTCTGTATTGCACAATCGAGCAGGTATGTTAACACTCAGAGAGACTCGTCTTATGTGTCTGGCGACTTAATAGTTATCCACGTTTTCATTCAAGAACAGTTTTAGGGAAACAAACGGTACACTCATTCACGTCGTGCACCACGTAGACCTCTCATCCATATCTCTTCCTGGACAGAATCGATGGTAATGCATACACAGAAGGCAACATAATGGGGTGGAATTTGGTGGTGCAAATATCTTGCATTTTACTGCATTAATAAACAGCTATGTTTCCTCATTCGTTATATATTTAGTTACTTTTGTGCATTCTGTTGTGTTGCCATGCGAATAGTACATTAAATATCTCACAGATAACACATGCAAACGTCATAGCGTGCGCACCACTTTATAAACAAGAACAGATAATATTAACAAGTATGATGGTAAACACAACACAACAAAAAGTACATGTAAGATACCAGAATCAAACACAGGGAGCGTCTTGGGTTCGAACCCAGGATTATGTATGACATGCCTGCAATGAGACGCCAGGATACTAGAAGCCAGTAGGACAACACTTGGTTTACAAGAAGGTTGGTCCGACTGATGACAAATCAATACAACTGAATCCTGTCAACTAGCGGCCGCATTTTATCAAGAACATCCAATTAGTTCAGTGTATTTTTTAATCCATTAATTGGGATCTGATGCAGCTTGTGGCTGTAGAAGAATAAGGCTAGCTGGAAATAGTGGTGCTTAGCGGATCTATCCTCATCACTGTCACACCCAACCCATCATACAAGTACATGTGTGTTGTGTCTGTGTCATTATCGTTTACCTCGAGTAGACAACAAACTTGTCATCAAGATAGTCTCAGGTTCAGAGCACATGCAGTAGTAGTGGTTTGGTATAAATTCCCAATTTCAGCATTTCAACATAGCATTGTAATGCAAGATTCACAACTAGATCTAAGCCGGTGCGCTTGGAAGGTAACTCATTTTGCCTACATTATAATACACATATCAAAAGATAAGCTTAACTTCCAGAGTGTTGATCACATGCTCCTGTGTTGATCGCGTGACCATTCAAAGGGTCAAGATGGACAAGAATGAAATTACGACACTTTAAAACGATGATTAAGTCATTAAAACATGTACATGGATCGCACATCCGTCTACTTGAAAATAACGTATGTCGCTACAATACACATACTGGGTCTTCAGACAGCTATACATCATATAATCAGCGAAGCATGTACATGAGAAGATTGAAGTTTCGTGGAACATTTTGTGCAATGTTATGAACATCGATGGCAACTGAGCCACATTGTTTGAACTTCCTAGTTGATGGGCGCTATTAATATAACAATGACGCTGACACTGACACAGCCAGTAACAAGGGGTCCAATCGTTTAACTTTAAACTTCCTTGTTAGCGACGCTAGACTATATAATACTATTATTCAGGGACACATACCACGGAGGTGAATCTCGTTTGACATCGCGAAACGGCTTATTGTTGTAAAATGGTATCGACAGCGTTTGGCAAGATGTCTTCAATGGTGGCTTTGTTTGGGTACACAATTCTCGGTTGTTCTTACAACCGAGAACTAGAGCGTTACAGCTTGTTTGAAAATATGCAATTATATGTTGGAGCATACAGTATTGTTTATAGAATTCAAGTTGTCGAACGGTCACCCATCATTCTCAGCAACATCAGTACAATAACTACAAATTCTAAGTCCGACATTTTGTTTTGAATAAATGCTTCAGTAGGAGTATGTTACGAAGGTGTAAGTTGCCAAGTAAGTAAAATACATGCAGATTGTAGGAATATCCGATTTGAAATATCACTAGCTTTGTAGTAAAGTATGTTATAATGTCGTGTTGCCTGACGCAAGGAGTGACTGTCCATGCTTGTTTCTCTCCGGGAAATGGATTTCAACACCACAAGTGTAGCTGCTTATTTTATTTCACTAAATGAATGCATATCTAAGTACAATGTACTGTAAAGATTTTAACTGTGTTGAAGTATCTATTTTGGGAATAGGAAAAATAAAATTAAAAATGAGGAAAATAATGCTACAATTTATAGATTTTCCTGTGCATTCTCTTTCAGGTTAGCAAAAAAGTAATTTGTGATATGTTCATTTTTGGCTGTAAAGTAATAAACAAAGATCAACAATGTTTAGTTTTTAACATTGAGATGTCTGCTGAAATCAAAAACTTCTAGTGAAATATGAAGCATACGACTTAAACGATTTAACAGAAACGATGCGCAGATGGAATCCTTGTAGAGGGATCCTGTGATAATAAGCAAGTGTCTCCACACAATGATGCCTTCTCCTCCCCTCCGGTTGGCCTATACGATCAATGTGACGTTCATTACGTGTTTTCCTCACGCTGATGCGGCAAATCGACAGGTTAGAGTCACAGCCTTGATTTGTCTTGAATACTTTAGAACTGTGGAAAATGTGCGCAACGCGTCTCGATTTTATAGTAATTTACTATCTTAGAGTACTTACTTTTTTAGCACTTGGATATCTTCTTTTGTTAAGCTAGGTTAGTGTTAAGGAACTTTCCAATGCTCAATCGCTTAAAATTCAAATTCACGCAGCTCCGCTTTTTCAAAATGCATATATTTTTATTTGTTATAACTTATCTTTCATTTTCAAAATCGTTGGTTAGTTTTACTTACCGGAAGTGGTCCCAAATAATCAGATTTTAATGGTAATTTTTATATTTTGATGCTCGTGCTTTCCTATAATAGGATGTGGACGGGACACTAAACAATATGGCTGGTAGGTATCCGGTATTCAGTAGGTGTACCGATTTGGTCCCGATAGATGTAAAGAAGAAAATGTCAGTCGTGTCAAGTTTCCTTTTCAAGGTCGTGTTGAACATGAGTGTAGTTGACACGGACGCTGAACGTGTACAGTTGTATCACCATACTATGCTGCCTTTGTTAACCGCAGTTTCCCATGCATTATATAAGACTTCCTGGTACAGAAGTCTTGCACCAACAATCTCATAGTCAGTTAGACCTGTATACAACCCAGGGTACAGCAGCCCGAGTGCAACTCTGTCGTAACAGATGCACAGAAAGCAGACGGTGCTTGGATGTGTATAGAAAAACAAGAGTGACAACATTTCAGCTATAGTAAGTATATGTGTATACAAGTATATTTTTCTTTATCTATGCATATATTTGTACATATTATAGATGTACGTGTTACCAACACTTTAGAATCCTATTAGAGTTTCCAATCCGAAGTTTAGAAATAGTGTAGCCCCATTTTCAAAATTTTATGACTCGGCTTTGTTTGAGTGAGTGAGTGAGTGAGTGAGTGAGTTTGGTTTTACGCCGCTTTTAGCAATATTCCAGCAATATCACGGCGAGGAACACCTGAAATGGGCTTCACACATTGTGCCCATGGCTTTGTTTGAACCAAATGTAACATTTGGTGAACATTTGGCGCACATGTAGATAGCAATGTGGTATAACATTAGGTGTTCATATGACATATCAGGGGATTCAGAGGAGGGGTGTGGGACTGCGCAACACCTTTGAACTTCATGATATATGTGCACTCCCCCCACCAATATGTCAATGTGTTTGTATAATACTTTGAAATGACATTTCACAAACTATATATTTCAGACGAGATTATGAGCAGATTAGAATCAAGACTATCGACATTATTCGTTTGCGGTCGGGCTTGGTTCCACAGCTACATAAAACGTACGCTAAAATGCATTGAGGAATTCTTGAATGTGGTTACGATAAATCGTGAATTGTCTCTTGATTGAATGTCTGCAGTTTGTGATTTTTTAAGTTTCATTTGGAAAACGAGGGTCATGTCGTACGTAGTGGTTTAACGTCGAGTTGAAGACTACTGCGTTGTTTACAGCGTGCATGTGAATATGTGGCTGCTTCTTGAGTGTGTTTGTCTGGACTAACCCCAGTTCATGGTGCAAACCCAGTCTGTTTGACATGGGTACCCCACTCAAAAACAGTATCTTGATTATGCGATCAGAGTTCATCAGGTGTTGGTTATGCACCTTGCAGAGTGATAGACAGGGTGACAAAGATGTCATCGTTTCCCTTATTTTTCAACTGTCGGTCGCAACGGCATTTCGCTCTCACTGCCTAGAAGAAACCCTCAGGTTCTTAAAGAGATGAAACTCATTTGATAACCCAGGAATGTTCTGGTACGTACAGGGTCGGTAGGGTAGCCTACTGGATAAAGTGTTCGCTCGTCACGCCGAAAACAGGGGTTCGGTTTCCCACATGGGTACACTGTGTAAAGCCTATTACTGATGTTCCCGGCTGTGATGTTGTGGTAATGTTGCTAAAAGCGGCATAAAACCGTATTCACTCACTCCTTTACGTACAATTATCAAAAAAGGATGCGGCGTCACTCAAATTATAACAAAATTCTGAAGTCAACCATGTGATCACTGTGGTTCTTACTTATCCCTCAGTGAACATCGACAGAAAGGAAGTATGATGTCTGTACAATACAGTATAGTGTTCTGGATCTGTTCACTTGCAACGTGGAATTTCAGCACAGGATTGGAAGCAAATGGGTAAGAAAACACTTCTGTTTTATCGCTGCCTCTGGGCATTCATCTGGAGCATACAGGTTTCAAAGACCAAAGGCTTTTCTTGACTATTGCAAGTGAGATATATTGATGTTTAGGCAGCTGCAAAATGGCGTCTCATTATCGATATTTAGCTTCATATACTGAACATAATTGAAAACGTACCACTTATAAAAGTTCAGATTATTAAAAGCACGTCTAAGGAATGGAATTTTTTGAGTGGATAATAACAGATGGACGCCTGACAAAAACAACAACACAGAAAGACGCTCATTCATTAAAATGTTCCACAGTCAGAAAAGATCAAACACATGTGGGGACAAATCGAAAAGTCAATATCGCGTGTGACTGCATTTTCATTGACACGTGCAGTTCAACGTCTCGTCATTGAGTCAATAAGCATCCGAATAGAGTTCTTGAGGATGGCATACCACATCTGCAGTAGTGCAGTTTCAAGTGTCCCAGATGTTTCGCATCAGTTGTCGCCGCGAAAGACTTTGACCAATTTCGTCCCACAAGTGCTCCATGAGGGATACATCTGGCGACTGTGCTGGCCCATGAATAACCTGGATGTGTTGCTGGGACAGATACTGCATGGAAATTCTTGTTGTGTGTGCCCGTGTGTTGTCCTGTTGAAAAGTATGGAAGTATTGAAGACAGATACGATGTGATCCTGAAGAATCTGATCACGGTAATAAAGGGCATTAACTCTCCCTTGACAGACATGAAGGCAGTCCTGAGATTGTAATTTATTCCAACCCAGACCATGACGCTCCCACCACCCAAAGGTCTGTCTGAACCACACACTCACACACACTTCATCACGTCTACACTAAACACGTAATCGGCCGTCAGCATTACGTAGATGAAGACGTGACTCGTCAGTCACTACCACACTATGCCATTGTTGCAACGTTTACTGAAAATGCATGCTGGTCTATTGTATACCATTGTTGCAACGTTTACTGAAAATGCATGCTGGTCTATTGTATACGCTCATTACGATGTCTGTCAGTCAGAATTGGTCCAACGTAAGGACTTCGAGCATGGAGCCCTGTAGCGTGTAGACGGCGTCGCATGGAGTCAGCGCTGATGACCCCCACGTCAACCTTGAACTAGTGCACAGGTCCTGGCAGTCGGCAGTGTTCAATCACTGATATGGACAAGGTCAATATGGCGATCCTGATGGAGCGTCGTAACACGTTGTTGCTAAGGTCCTTTAAGGTCACGGCCTGTCTACTGATGTCTACGACTAGCCTAACGATGGTGGAGTGGCCAAGTCCAAGTTGTCAAGCAATATCCCTGCTGCTGGTGCCAACCTGAATCATGCCTAGTACACGTTCTCTTTCTTAAGGTGTTAACCTCGGCATCTCTGTCCTCGTTTCCCAATCGTTAGTGAAGCAATGAGAATCGGTTCTCAAACACCTGCTTTTAATGTCGCAGTCAGTATGATTTCAGAATGAAATTCGCGCTTTTTTCATGGCGTGGCTGCATGTTGATGCATTTTGGAATTAAGAGTCATACTGTGGACAGGAATTTGTTTCTAAAGGATTTTTTCAACTGGACTTCATGTTAGTTATATTCATTGATCATTGTCATGCTGAAATTCATCTCGATGAAAATATGGACAATTTTAGACTTGTGAGTTTTCATTGATGTTCAGTTTATTATATACATGGAAATGGGCTGCATGATATTGTTTGAAATCATATCAAATCGAATATTTGACAATGTTGCCATGTGCCAAGATACATGTTCTTTCAAGACACGTCTTATCAGATTTTGTCCAGGGTTGTCTCAAACACGCTGTCCTTTCCTCCATGATTTCCTGTATTTGTATCATTTAAAATATCTGCTTTTAACTCCAACGACTGGAATACTTTGAAACTTTTTGTTAACTTAAAACTATATTCTACACATCCGTAGTAAGGTGTTAATCTGTTTACCACTTACGTCCTCTGTAACAATACTATGTATTCTTGAAATATGGCTCTGTATGTTCCGCGGGTATAGTATTTAAACCAAAATGACGAGAGGACATAGTCCAGTGATAGCTGTGTATTTAAATGTCATAATTACATACCGATGAATCCCCATTTTCCTTTAGTTCTACCTACGCTTGGTAAACTTTAACTGATGCTTTCAATTTAAAACTGAACACTCTGAAGTGGCCTTTTATACAAATACCCACGTCTTAATTGACATCCAGTTTCAATAGCTAGGTATCGCTTCTTGGGTCCAGCATAACATAACTGCTAGATAGTCCTAGCCTCCCGCTACACTACACCTAACAATGGTAATTGTACTAATTGTAAAAAGCCAATGCTCTATCTAACAACCAGGCAGTTTGAATGGCCTCATCTCTAAGCGCATTGACAAATTTGGGTTTCAAAACTTACGCTACCATGGGCATGTAACTGGCAAAAGGACTCTCCCAAATACCATTTGTAGTCCACAGGGGGTAAACTAATCTTCGTAACACCGCTAGATAGCTATTTCTATCATTGTTCCTAAGGAAACGACGTACGTCTTTCATATCGAGTCACTGGTATTCTTCCCTTTAAAAGCTGATTAATAATACTATTGTCGGCAAGAATCTGTTCTCTGTTCATTTCTAAGATATCTTGTTGAATCTGCTCAAAGTCTTGAAACATTAACATGAACCTTAAAATCTCGTAATGTTTCAACACGTACCGAGCCATAAGTCCAGAAAACAAGCTCTTATTCCTATCGAGGTTTGCATCTCAATGAGATTTGTATTTGAGTAAACCTATAATTATACATCGACAAAAGACTATACATAGACAGACAATGCAGATATAATTTTAAGATTGATTTATTACCAATAACAGTTTCACAAATATACAATATTTTACAATGCATATCACACTCTTAGTTACACCTGTAAATCCACATGACACCCCCAGCGGGCCATCTCTACCTGAGGTATTCCCCTCAAGGCCCGAAAACGGACTGTATTGAGACCATTTTCATGTTCATCCCAGGGATCATCGTCTACTTCCCCGTTCTTGAGAACAAGACTATATTGAAAACACTTGCAAGCGTCCCCTCTGATTAAGTACACAAATCCTGCCTGGGCCATTTGACTTGTCGAGTGGTTCATGTCCTCACACATCCATCATATCCCAGATGGGAGAGCAGTGGCAACACGTCCGCACAGTACAGTGCCTAAGCCAAGACTGTCTTTACACCCAGTGACTGTTGTCACTAGATTACAGAAGGAACACATGAGGTACCCAATCTGATTCTGATGATCGTCCTGAAGCATACGCGGAAGCATCTCTTTCAGTTCTGGCACAAAGTCAAACGTAACTCAATCTACCAGCTGTGTAGTGGACAACAGAATACATATGTACCACTACCACTTTTCTGATCATTCTCCCACTGTCGCACATTTATACCATTGTAGTCCCAGGAAGCATACATGATCCTTCCAACATGGTCGTGTGAGTACCTTCCCTGCTGTTTTAGCTGCGCATGAACACTAGACACTTCCAGTCAATGTTTCAAACTCAGGACAATGCCTTGTTTTGTAGGGTAGGACTTGCCACTCGGGTATACTTCGTACTTCCTCACATGAATTTCTGGTTCTCTATTCCATGTCTTTGCTGTCACACAGACATCGTCCCTCAGATGTAAATGACATCTCAGATTTTGAAGTTTTACCAGGGCCTCTTTATCACAAGTGTGAATATCACGGTGAACTGCTTGCATTGTCTATCTTCGAGGTAAACAGCCACCAGAACCAGTAGAGTCAAGAGCATAGAACGGTTTTCACGGAGAAGAGATGTTCTCTCTGGCGATTAAGCTAAAAATGAATATCCAAACACTGTTTGGGGTTGATGACGTCATAGAAGCAGAATGGAGGATTTTTGGCTCCCCTACCCCCTTTACAACATGTATATATGTTACATTTGTAAGTTGTATTGTTATTCTGTAAAAAGAGCAAATGTTTTAGATGACATGTTTTAATAACATACATAATGTTTTAGCGTTATTCGTCAAATTCAATAACTCTTCAGTAGCTGGTATAATACTGAAAGTTTTTTGCTGAATAGTGTTTGCCACCCGAACCTTTGTGGCTTTATGGACCATCTAAATAATAGGTGCAACACAGTAGAACTTCTTCTACTGCTCAACCACCAATATTTGAGAGGAGTTGTTTAGATTTGGATTTCATGTTCAGGAACCCCATCGAGTATAACACCTTTCATGCTTGTGTCGTCGTACAAAGCCATAAGATGGGTTCAATATGTTCATAAGCAAAGATTTAGATTACATAAAGACATTGGGATCGCTGTTAACAAGACGTACAATGCCATAAACGTAAGTATCATTCGGCGGCGACTGACATCACCTCCAAGGTGTGGTGATACAGCATTCGTTGATGAGAACAACCTCTCGTCTATTCTTATTGTATATTAGGTATTATATGTTTTCAAATGAAACTTGCATGAAAACAACGAGACACCGATGTTTCGATCGATGTTCTGCATAAACACCTGGGATTACAGCTTCTAATCGCCTAGGCGACACCTGCCCGCCGCTGAAACTTAATAATTGCTAATACCTTAGGAAAATAGTGGCATTATTTATGCTGATAGATGTGATTTAACAAACCCATAGTGCAACTTTTGTCAGTTACAAATGTATGTTTAGTCGTTTAGTTATGCAATCTGTGTATGAGGAACTACATCTATACCCGTGTGAACACTGCAACACTATCGTGGTACTGACTTGTATTTCACCCTGACGTGTGTCAGCATGCATGACTAGTTTCAGGTCCAGTGGATTTGACAATCTTGAGAGAGAGATATATGGAGTAACATTTCATAACATTGCTGTATTCATGTTGGCTGAGCAAACACTTCCGCCTTGAAATCACTTTTTGTGCTGTTTATTCTTGAGGTGAACAAATGATACTGCGACACTACGATTGTCATGAGAGGTGTCGTTAGATAAACATAATATCTTATTTAGGGATTAGGGATTTAGAAAAATGTAACAGTGACATAACACCCATTCAAATACATATTCGAGCATGAAAATAATGCCAAAAACATCCAAACTAAATGTTGTTGTAGATATAAACAAACTAACAAGACACACTGACAGAAAAAAACACATGCATTCATGTGAACTTTAGTGTATGGACATTTGAATGGATCATTAAGAAACAAGGTTTGTGAATTATCGACAACAGCAGCATAACTACTGTTGTCCAAATATCCTGTACATTTCCATAATAAAATAGTTTTCGTTTGTTCCTTGCTGTTGAAGAGGATTACATTCGGAATTTGTCCCAGTTACGGCACGTAACGGCATCATATGCTATAAGAGAAAACAGACAGTTTTGATTAGTCATCAAAGTTAATTTGGTAAAGCTGTAAAACGTAGACTAATATTTTAAGGTGAATCCTGTAGCTGAGAAGAGTTGAAACATGCCCCGAATATACGACCTGTCACTAAACAGGAGATGAAGTACAAGCGGATGAGGTCGGTATGGATTACTGTTGGGCGTCATTTGTTCTTTTACGATCACGACCTTGCTGAATGTGGTAATGTTACAGTGAATATGTAAAACCCTTTGGACCCTTTAACTGACTTTTTGATCTCAGCTTGGTATTGATGAATTGTTGCCCTCAAATGAGTCAATCTTAAACTCTCTTATGATCAGTAAGAAGGAGTTTTTCATAATAATTTGTGCGTACGTGCGTGTTTGTGTTCGTGATAACAGTACTAGTTCTTCAAGCCGCAACGTATGAAGTAATATGTTCGCTATCGATTGTACATAGTGATAACTCATGCCAAGAGCGGGTTAACTCACAAAAGAAGCTTTGCAGATTTTGATACTTTTTGTAAGAAATTGACAAATTTAAAAGCGGAGGGTGAAATAGAACCCCCATATGTTAAAATTCCGAGATTGACCTAACAAAGATAAAAATGGGTACTCGCAGTCACGATTACAGCAATGAGACCGGCGTTCATTAATCCTGCTTCCAAATTATTCGGCTTTACTGTTTGCTCAACCAGTTGAGTATTTGATGTTCGTTTTGGGGGGCTCTTCCTACTTGTCATATATTGCTAAAGGTGCACATTCACCTGAGCATAGTGAATTATACGTATTGAGACACAAGTAATGAAGAATAACATTCACATTCACAGTAATGAGTCAAACCATTAAACAACGTATGTCACTGAGTAAGTGGACGCATCAACCCTTCAGAATAAGCTGGGCTATAAAAGAAATTACAGACAAAAAAGTATTATTCATGTCGCTATATTGTCAGTTCCAAGTTTGCTGATATTTGTTAGTAAATACGACCTTCATTCATTTGATGTTGTTCACATTAATGAGTCGTTTACTTAATTTATTATACATCCATGATGGCATTTGCTGTTGGCATACATTGTGAGGGGAGGAAATAATGATACCTCCAAGTCTTACTTTCGTTTCAGTGTAAATGTAGAGGCGTATACAACTTACAGGTCATCACGTTACACAACGGGGTGTAGTCTTTTCTACGCTTGGCGGTGCACAGAATACAGGTAAAACTTCACTTCTTAAAACGAATGGTTGTTATTCATAAAGTTTTTGCTTTGTTTTGGGTTTTTTCATATATAAACGATGCTATGTACCCGATCTGATCTGATTTAGTTATATTCGGACCACATTTGCTGCCAGTTACGGTTGACTTCCATAACAAACGGAAATTCTCTGACAGATTTGCAAAGACCAAATCGTAGTTGAGGTACAATGTTACAACACATTATATTAACACTGTTATGACGTTTAACATTCCTATGTTGACAATATCAAACGCATCGTAAGAGAACACATTTGTGTTCTACCAGGCGAAGGGCAGTCACAAGTTACAGATGCAAAACAGGGTACAGAACAACAGATAACAGAGGCTGCCCGCATGGTAAGTGAATTGTGCTACATGGTTTGAGGAAGGTCTGGCCTAGCTACAGTTTTTATCATTATGATCTGATGATCTGTATACCTTGATAACATTAGGCTGGACGGGTCGTGTAATGTATTTTGAATAAATACACAGACTGTTAATGTCATGCACAGACGTTTATGCTGAGGCTCCCTGATGCGTATGGACAAGTAACATGCTAGCTTTCTTCTAATCCCAGCTAGATACATTTTATTGCACAACACATCTCCGAATTCTTATGATTTGACATTTATATCACATTGTTCAATCCCACATAATGTAACAATGAAACTCCAATTACACAATGCAGCTGTATGTGACAATCAAATCAACCCCGCTGCTTGCAACATCGACTACAGGACATCTCACATCGTCCACAGTAACGGCAACACACAGTACAAGAGTGGGGGCAGCTGTACTTCCCCTGGGACCTGTGTCAACTGTAATGAAGGCTTTTACCCCAGCAATGAACGCTGCAGAAGTACGTGTACATAGGTTTAGTCGATCCATTCATATGGGTGGTGTTGGTGATCTACAGCCCGTCTTTATTTTGTACTGTCTATAGTGATTTAATGTTACGATAGCGTACTAATTTTAAACTTATATGGCTGTGACACTCTAGTATTTTTACTATCCTTCGATTACAGGTTTATATTTTCTAACTTTATTGATTTTCATATTGATATAAACTAGATTGTTCTCGTCACGATATGGGTGCAATATTGCCGATGTGACGCTAAATAATAACTCACTCACTCACTCATATGGGTGGCGTGTATGGCCAAGTGAACTCATGCGCAGTCATTCGTTTTGCAGAGTTACGTCCCTTGGGGCACATTTTTAACCTAAACATGCGGGTTCGAATCCCGGTTCGCCTCGATTTTGTTTCGTGTTCTGTCAGCACCATAATCGTGGTTTAACAAAGTTAATGTATGAAAACTGCATCACTGTTCCTGTCATATTAAGCTGGCACGCCGTTTAATGCGACTTTGAGCCCGTTTCCAACTCGAAATTCACGTTGTTCATACCCTATGTTTCCTTTGACAGTGTGCAGCGCCATCAGTAACTGTGACCTGGAGACATGCACCAGCAGCAGCAACCAGGTGTGTAGTCGCTGTGAGGGGGTCGTGCAGGACCAGGCAGGATCCAGGGCGTATGTGGCGTCTTCTTATAGCAGATTATGCATACGTGAGTTGCAATTGGTGAACAACGAGTCAACTGTATGTCCAAAATTAGTGCTTATAGGTTCCTGCTACAGTTATTTCCCAGTACATCGAGCTATGATTATCAAAAGCACACCCGCAAACCGCAAGAACCTTGAATCTTAAGACATTACATTGTGAGGTGATCATGAATGTTACGAAACATACGATGGCGACGTTTTTTTTTATTCATTGAAACTGTCAAAATATAAGAGGAAGAGTCCAGTCAACCTAAGTGAGAACATGTAACCCCCAGTTTCAGTTTCTTATTTTCCGGTTCATCGAGCTTTGAATAAACACACACACACTCACACAAACTGCATATATCTTGAATCTGATCATAAATGTTGTCATACGAAATCATTTCCAGTCAACTTAAGTTAGAAACAAGGAACTATCCCGATGTGCATAGGCAATGTATGTGTTGCTTCCTCTGACAACAGATCACACAGAAGTAACAAAATATGCCACCACTACACCACACAGAGCTGATTTCGATTCTTAACTAAACATGCTGTAAATCCTAGACCCACATCTGTGTCAACAGAGGCGTGTTCGTGGCGGAGTGACAGCACCCGGTGTTATCCCCGGGACCTGCAGGGACGAGTACGCCAGTAACTGTGCCTGCTCCAGCGGTTTCACAGGGAAACATTGCCAGACAAGTGAGTTGACGCTTCCTGGGATTACAAACAAAACTAAACATGCTTTACCTCATGGCGAATATATCATGTCACTTCTGATTTTCACTGATACATTCATATCATTTTCAGTGTTACTTTTCTTCTGGAGTATTTCTGATTTTACAGGATTGCAAGTAAATGGGTAAGAAGAGTAACCTTATCACTAACCTCGTTAAAATATATCCATATGCCTTTGGGCATTCATCTGAAGCATTTCAAACATAGGTTTGAAAAACCAAAGTCATGTCCTGCCTATTGATATCCAAAGTTGCTGACGATGACTGATTAATGACAGTTATGCATTATACATTATGCAAAGCTGTCTTACTGATTAACATGATAATTAGCTCATACACCGAGCTATACATCTTCCTGATTAGACTTTGACGAAACAAAATGATGCCCATATTTTCCGTCTGATCAAGGGAATTATATTGCATTATTGCTGGGCGTATTGTTTGTACACGTACACTGTTCGTATATTTGTACACGTTTGTCACAGTAACAACGAATCCCACAATACACTCCAACCTCCTGAGACTGACCGCCAGCAACGGCGACATAACAGAGGCACCTCCCAACATCAACAGTGGTTCATCTCAGTCCACTAGCTGGTCAAACATCAACTCTCCATCCAGAATGTACTATAAGTTTACGGCAGAATACAAAATGGTACCTCCATCCAGACATGCCTTCATTGAAGACTTCCGTGTGGGAATTGTCAGTGGTTCTGCTACATTCAAACTAAAGAGAGGTGTGTCGGATAAAAGAGGTCACAATATCCATAATATAACATATTATGTATGCATTCAAAGTTTGAACGGATTTTCTAACGAGTTTGGTATAACATCGTTCATCTGACTGTACAAAGAAATATACTATCAGGTGGTTGATTTCTCAATGTAAGCGACAACACCCTTCCACATCCATTAGAAACCACCGCTAAAAGCGGACTATCACATGAACATCTGTTTGAATCACTGTAAAAGGTCAGCATATCATGAATCATCCAACTGATGATCTTGTGCTTCTTGTCTCATCATCATCCGTACATCATTATTCACTCACCTGACTGTGTTGTTGTACCAAGGTACAGGTGTTGTCTCCACTAAGGTGTATAACTGTGGAGGAGTCAGCCGAAGCAGCCCGGACACAGACCTGTACACCTGTGAAGGAAACTCACCAGGGACGTCTGTACTTCCTCTACCCTTCCAACATAGAGATGTGTGAGTATGGGGAGGGGATGGGTGACCTTGAGTGTAAATGACGTTATACAGCTTAGACTGTGTCTAGCAGAATGGACGTTTGGGTAGTGTTGCTTTTCACCCTGACATTTGAGTACACCTATTTCATCACATTATATTTTGTCGTTTCCATAACAATCATAACTTATTTTGTATGAGTACATATTGCTACTTACCTACAGTCTGGTACACATAGTCTGGTACACGATACAGACACTGTTGTTTATTTCAAATGCTGGCTTTCATCTAAGCTTGGAATCTGAATGTCCTAGGTTTCTTGTTATTTTCAGTATCAAATTCACTTACGCAACAAGTAATGGAGGGTATGTGAAGGTCCGGGACAATGAGAGTATCACACTAACGACCTACTACTACAACGGTGCCACACAGACCCACACCTTTACTGTGTCCATAGACCTGGTGGATCCCTATCACTGTACTGGTACTACTGCCTGTGTTGGCAGCATGCTGACTGTTCCCGATGTTATCAAGACTGTAAGTATATGACCACAGTTATATTTCACACCCGATGTTGATGGTAGACAGGAAGAATGATTCCATGACTTGTTTTAGCCCACAGTGAATCTCCGCTGGAGTGGCTGGTCAGATGCTGATGCAGGAGTCGACCACTTTGTGAGGGACGTGTATGAACTCCACGCTGTTGGGGATGTACTCAGAAATATGCGTCGTGTTAACACAACAACGTTGACAAGCTCCACGGTGAGATATTTATTGCTGTAGTTGCAATATTTAAATCAATTTACAACAAGGGTGATTAGTCGCATACAAATAGTAGTGTCATGTGGATGCATGCATGTGGCAGCGTGGTAGTGCATGTGTGTGTGCGTATGTGTGTGTGCGTGCGTGTGCGGGTGTTACCTCCATACATTCTGGTGATAATAAGTAGAAATGATAAGTGCGACTACTTGACTCGGCTACAAATAACAGGAACATCGTTCAAAGCACATCAATGCATTGAAAAGGTGGAATCTGACCTGTTCACTTGTTAGCAGATGTATGTATTAATTACATATGTACACGTTCCAGACGTCCAACAGCTACACGCTGACTGAGGAGGGTGTTTATTCTGTCGTCCTAACTGCCTATGACAAGGCAGGCAATCACAGAAGTACAAGAAGAATACTGATATATGATGGTACTTCATCTGTAACAACACAAGCAAATACATCTCTCCGTGTGACAACAGCATCATCAGCAACATCAGTGTGGCAAACTACGTCATCATCAGTGACAGCAGACTGGACCAACAGATACATCAACACAGTCCACCACAACAACAAGTGGCTCCACGGCGTGGCTTCTGTTGGTGACATCAGTTCGGACTATGACGATAAGGAGGGTGACAGAAGTGTGGCTGCCATCAACAATGTTCAAGGTTGGCACGATTTACAAGCATGTTTACACAGAATAGAAATACGTTGCGGAATCAATCGACACATAATTAACCCATCACACAATATGCCAAATATTTGTCTCGCATACTTTATCCATGATGCATACGCTAATTCAAATGCGCCACTTATTATGACTGCCATATAGAAGGATATATAATCATTTTGTTTGCCAATATTAACGCTGACATCATATCTGTTTCCCCTCTTCTGATAAATTAGGATGTCTTTAATATTCAACAGGTGTAACACGATTCTTGACGTCATACAAACTCGACCACCAAGGAGGGTCGTCCATCACCAGTCCACCAGCTGATAACCTATTCACCAGTCAAGGTCTGAATCAGTCACAGACCATAACACCCTCACTAGTGGACGGGGACACTGTACGCTTCTTGATGCGAGCCTATGACATTAAAAGCGAATTCCATGAAGAACATGTGACAGTCCACATCGACACATCACCTCCAGTCATGGAGAACCTTTGGCTAAACAGAAGCGGCATTCTCAATATCAGTATACATCGGGTGGAGGAACTTCAGGATGTAAAGTAAGAACGTTTATTGTAGTTTCGCCATTTGGCAGTTCTGTTTTTTATTTTCATGTTCCAAACGTCACAGCACGACTGCATGTTGAAGCTTGAACATTGTGTGAAATGAAATATGTCAGGAATAATGTTGTGAAATAACTGTATTCACGAATATCTATCCGAAAACATGCAACAATCTTTATCAAGCATATGTTTATCTGACTCTAGAATGGAGTTTGATGTGCGCGATGAACACAGTGGAGTGGAAACGTTGGTATGGAGAGTCGTAGAAAAACGGCAAGATGAAGACACTGCTGTAGCTGTCCATCACATCTTTGTTCAAGGATATGGAGTATGTCATTGTTTGCTCTTGGCGTCAATAATTTGGGTTCGAGGTGAAGTGAGGTGAAATTGGGTTTAACGTCGTGCTTGAGAATATTTCGCTCATATGACGACGTGCATGCGTGTGTATGTGTATATGCGGCTGCTTGTACTAGCCCAGACTTAAGCTGGTTTTACAGTGCTAGCCCACTGAGATGCCATGCCGCAGTGAAGCATGAATACCCCACTCAGACACATTATACTGACTCCGAGCCGACCAGTCCTTGTTGTACCCATTAATGCCAAGCGCTAGACAGGGACCAACAAGTACCATATTTTAACGTCTTTTGGATGACGCGGTTGGGGATCGAACCCGCGACCTCCCACTCTCCGGGCGGACGCTCTAACCACTACACCACGGAGGCGGTATAATTTGGATTCGAATGGTACAGTGACATCAGAAACCAATAGAACTCTTATCTATCACCACCCTGTTTTAAACAACTGAATCTTAATACAAAGTAATGATTCTGATGAAATTTAAGTTCTATATCAAATTTGTTGTGTTTATGAACGAATGATTCCAGACTCTGGAGGAATGCTACACCATGCACGATGCAAGGGATGGTAACTGTTATTGTACTCCAGCTGGCACATGTTATCATTCCAACTACCAAGTGAAACCTGCCCTGGCAGACATAAGGGACGTCAAGTTGGCTGAAGGGAAGGATTACTGGTTTCAAGTCACAGCTACAAATCATGCTAAGCTAAAAAGTGAACAGGAAGTAAAGGTAAATGGCTTAATTGTTTTTGTATGGGACATCACCTATGTCAAAGAACTGATTTACCGTCTAAACCATAAACGAATCAACTCCTAATTGTCAAAAAAGGACTGATCAACGTTTGTGTGGTTTTGAAAAAAGAAACATCAATAAACAGACACATTGCCTTGTAGCACATTGACAAAGTTAAGAAATGAAATTATAAGATCTTTTAACACAGGACAATAAACCAAGGTAAGCATTAATTAACATTCGATCGGAAAAGCTTTCACTCAGAGGTTCGAGCCAAGTATGACAAGTGTGTTTGTTCAATCCAATATGGTTACTCAATTCAATGTTACGGATTAGAATTTAAACTAACAATAATAATAATAACTATCAGATCCAGGTGAATGCAAGTCCCCTTCAATCTGGCTTTGTCTACGATGGTCAGTCTGGACAACCGGAAGTGGACTACCAGGACAGTCTACAGCTCCACGCCCACTGGGAAGGATTCTTTGACAGAGAGAGTGCAATTGCCTTTTACCAGTACACTTTCGGACCAAGATGTTTACAGGGACACGAGTTTGACCTTAATAGCACCAAAAACGTTAGTGTTTTATTGTTGATTCTGGTGGTTTGTCTGTTTATTATTTAACGCCACACTCAGCAATATCCCAGCTCTATGAAGGCAGTCTGCTAATAATGTAACTTTGACCAGACAATACAGTGATTGCCATCATGACAATCGATCAACGCAATGGGGATACATGCATAAACCAAGTCAATGTGCCTGACCATCCGATCCCCTTAATCGCTTCTTACGACAAGCATGAGTCGCTAAGATTTCGTTCCTCAGAATACATTTCCGTTGGTATCAAGTGTAATGCTTAAACACAAGTTTGCTTTTACATATCCACTATGAGGGTACATAAAGGTGTATTTACTATGGAGTTACTCTTCTGATGGCAGATGGAATCAACACGCACTACTGAAGCCACATGGACAGCACCGTCTTGTGGAAAGTTTTACATAACAGTGGTCGCCTATAATGGAGCTCAGCAGAGAAGCGATGCCGTTTGTTCAGATGGAGTGGAGACATGCAAACCCTCTCCTTTTACCGGTATTCTTTTACCTAAATTGTCGTTAAACTGAGAATGGCTAACCGTTACTGTACATTTCAATTGTTCAAGGCATCATAATCGAAATAGACAATGCATAGATAATATGCTGGATGTTTTGCTAAAACACTTTGTTCTCCAGAAAGAGCATTTCTAGAGTTGATATTTCGTAAAAAATATAAATACTTTCATGAGACATGTGAACAAGAGATGAAGAGCCACGTTCACTAGAATACAAGCATGCTACGATATGTATATATTTGGGGTTACTTCCGGTGACAAACAACGTTTCATACCTCTTTTGATAGTCTCATGGTCGTCAGTTGACTGTAAGGAACCGATAATCCTTTTGGGACTAAAAGTAATTCAATCTAACCATTCCCAAATCAGCCAACTGTTACCACTGTCGAAGGTTCGAAGGATACGCCTGTCACCGAAACTCTGGTACCTGAAGTAAGCTGGGCCCCGTCTCGGATATTGCAAGTTGGCACGCGCAAAGGGAGCCGGGAACCAGCTTACGACCGGAAGCAGCTCCTCGCGAGACTTATAGGCCCTAATGCCTTTCTATAATTCACAAAACAAATTTCCGATATATCTCACTTGCTAATGTTTCTTTTAATTATCATGTTAAATTTGTTGTTCCTGAAGGTTTATTGTTCAGTGGAGACAGGAAATATCACAGCCTTTTAGTTCTACGGGTATATTGTATTGTGATTTTGACACTTATTTTTATGTTGCATATTATGTAGAATTTTCCACCCTTAGGTCACACAGAAGAGCGATAGCTAATGTTAGATGTGATTGAGACTGTCTGGTGTGATGGCGCTGTGTTAAATGAGAGAGTTTGTTTATACTGTGAGGGTGAAGTGGAAGATGAGTGCCCTGTTTTACTGAAATGTCTATTGTGTATGGATGAAAGGTCTATTTGAAATAACAAATGTAATGATGAATCTGATGCTGTTAATGACATTCAAAAGTTATATTTAAGAAATACAGTTCTAATACAGTGTAATAAAGCACACTTTCGCCCTGAACTATAATAGTTAAAGCACGAGGACGCTTCAATACACTATACATGGTGGTAGAGCGAACTGTATTTCTTTTCTAAGATGCCAAATTTTATACTTTCTAAGTATAATTACGATTAATCTAAGGCAGAAAACAAACCACGGTGTCGGCGACCTAAATTAAGAATCCTCGCACAGGGCTAACTGACGCACTGCTCTATTGACGTCACTGCCATTGCGACGTAAATCAAAAGGTGCACATTATCGTCTGATAAAGTACTGTCGGCGCCTTTGATCTTTCATCGGAGCATCTTAGACTATATCTTATCCAGCCCTAATGTGTGTTTTATTGCTGCCAAAACCTGCCAATCTATCCTTTCTAAACGTGAGTGTCATGTGTATGCACAGGCATATGTATGTAATACCTAATCCAGCTTTATAATTTAATTGCTTATGTTCATTATAACATTTTTCGTTTTATACAATAATATGTTATCTTTGTGTACATTTTACAGAACTTAATCTCTCATAATTCCTTACAGGAGCGGCTTAATCTTCTATTCCTTTTTTGCATTGTATCTATATTGTATTGTATCTATATTGTATTGAGGTGAGACTTTCATAAACAATCTATCTGTCTGTCTACAATGTGCACGTAACGTCAATCGTGGAATAGTTATAACCAGATACGAACTTTAACAATAGCATTCATTTATACTGATTGATTGTTAATTAAAAAGGTCGGCTCTAGAGTAGAGGTATAATATGTCGTTTGTCAGCAGTATGAATATCATCAGTAATAATATATCCCCGCGTCAGACATATGATCGATTCTTTTATCAGACAGTAATTGATTGGTCATTAGGCCTGGTAATAGGAATATTATGTCATATTGCACATGAAACAATCAAGTTCTGATATCAAAACATCTTCGTACAGGAAGCCTTGTACTGATTGTGTCGGTTACTGCGTCCGCTGTGGTTGTAGTTGCTGTCATTGTCATTGGAGTAGTTGTCTGGAAGAGGAAACAAAGGTACTATATTTTCCTGAAATAACCTGTCTATTATGCATTATCGATATGAACACCCAATTCAGTGAACATGATGTACCACTGATTAAAACTTAAAGGAATATCAGTTACCGTCATTATACTTAAATCTAAGAAAAACAGTTGAAACAGTATATGTATTTTGAGAAATCAGCTTCATAAGTGAGACAATATATATACCAACACATTTCTAGAACATTTAAAACATGGCCAGTGTTTTGACATTGTTTCTAACAAGCTAGAGGGGCGGTGGGTAGTCCAGTGGTTAAAGCGTTCGCTCGTCACGCCGAAGAACCAGGTTCGATTCCCCGCATGGGTACAATGTGTGAGGCCAATTTCTGGTGTCCCCCGCCGTGATATTGCTGGAATATTGTCACAAGCGGCGTAAAACCATACTCACTCACTCTAACAAGGTAAAACATGTTCAGGATATCAATGCAGAAGTGATGAGGAAAACAAGATATCTCGGGTGTCTTTCAGGTTATTTCTGAAATGTATTCTGTACCAAATGAATTGACCCGATTATTTATTAATGGACTGTAGTATTTGTTTGAGCGAGTCATTTGATTTTCATACATTGATGTTTATTTATTACAGAGATCAGCCGAAGATCTCAGATCAAGCTGTACGCTACAACATAGGGTCATATGAAAACGTTAAACCTGCAAAGACAAAACCTGAAGACAACAATCGTCAGTTCGATGACATGACGTATGACAAGCTTGATGTCAACTTACGCGATAGAGGCCCTGATGAAGAACCATACTGTTCCATACAGACTCGTCGATCGGACGAAACAAACACATATGAATGTATTGATAGCATTTGCGAAACTCCACAAGTTATGTCCAGCATGACATCGAGTGGCATACGTGAAGAACATTGAATACCGGATTACGGCCACAAACATAACTCACATGCATATACCTTTTAAAGAAATATACAAATCTATAGTTTCAACAAATACCTGCGAAGACCCGGGTTTGAAAATCATCTTCAGCAGTCCATGCATGTTGTAAAAGAGGACTGACAGTTCGGGTAGTCTTACTTATTTACCTGGTTGATCATCTTCAGCAGTCCATGCATGTCGTAAAAGAGGACTGACAGTTCGGGTAGTCAAACTTATTTACCTGGTTGATCATCTTCAGCAGTCCATGCATGTCGTAAAAGAGGACTGACAGTTCGGGTAGTCTAACTTATTTACCTGGTTGATCATCTTCAGCAGTCCATGCATGTCGTAAAAGAGGACTGACAGTTCGGGTAGTCAAACTTATTTACCTGGCTTATCATCTTCAGCAGTCCATGCATGTCGTAAAAGAGGACTGACAGTTCGGGTAGTCAAACTTATTTACCTGGTTGATCGATGCCCATGGTGCCAGTGACTGGACTACCGTCATATAGTTAGAATCTTGATGGGTGCTGCGTTAGATAACAAAGATGCACGAAACAACAAAGAAAACAATTGTTAAAGGAACATTGTCACTGCGAGGATATAGACCTAGCATCCTCCAGCAAACACAGGACTGTACATGTGAGGGGAACGACTCAAGTTCCGCAAGTCCAAAATTTGCAAAAGGGAATGTGACAAGCAATTACATATAACCTTTTTCCTGTTTGATTTAATAGAATTATCTCGCCTTTGACAAGATTGGAAAAATCATTTTGCAGAAAAGTGGTCCTGGGTATTTGTCAGTATTCGAACCTTTTAACTCCTGATGCCAAATTCAAATTGTCAAACATTCCTGAACATAATTTGACCTTACAGAGCTCGAATTGTCAGCAACAAATGTTTTGTTATTTTTTTTCGAAACATACCCAACCCCTCTATAAATATGCCTCGAAAATAAAAAAATATAACCACAGCCATTTTCACACCTTTCTGGTTATTGTTGGAACGTGATGCTCAGCTATCATATGACATTGTTTTACTTTGAATTACTTAAGTAATAATGTGAATACTGACATTTAGATTGAAACATGCATCCTGTTAAACAAATGTATGCGTTGTAAATTTATATTTTCGTATTTATCACGTTATGGTTGTGCTTCATTTCACTACTATCTATTGACCAAAATATGGAGCATGTTCTATACACTTGACAAATATATATTTCAGGATTTTATAATTTCGCACATCAAATAATAATTCAGTCATTGAAACCGTCCGACTCCGGTGATTGATGAGATGAGAGTGTGACTGTACACTTTGCAATTTATCTGCAGTTGGAGATGTGTTTTTCGGAGTGCCATTATGCTTCAACTACCATTACATCCCATACAATTGTCACATGTTGCCTCATATGTGCAAATCAATAAAATAATAATGTGAGTGCAGATTCATTGATAATTTTGATACAGTACGTTAGTGCAACTAAATCACACAAAAATGTAGACATCTTGATCATCATTAAATAGTTACATATTTTATGCCAAATTATGATACCATATATATATATTCTTTCACAACTGTTGGTTTTGTTTCGTTCGTTTTGAGATATTAAAGTGTTTTGTACTGTCTGAATATTCAAGACTTGTTTCTGGTCATGATGTTTAAGCATCGATAGAGAGGCATGGGAACAGAGGGTCTTATCTTTGGTAAACCTTGGGTTAAGGCCGTCGCTCAGGAGCACCACTATTGCTATTTGATCACATGGCACATATGTTTTTTTTGTAAATATGTATAAAACGCAAAACCAAATTCAAATGAGGAAAACTTAACAAACAACAATACTTGGATGAAAATTGTTCTACAAATATGTTGAGAATTTCATTGTGCTTCATTTTCAAAAAAAATGATTGCAAGAGTTCCGCCAGTATGAATCCGGCGACCAAGTTCATGTTCATGTTGCTGCCTGTAGACGCATTGTCTGCCATCTGCAAATGGCACACAGAACCTGGACCCATTGAAAAACACCCACTGGTTGGAGATTCATGGTGGCTGGAGGCTATGTTGCTGTGCAAACAGGAGTCTGTTGACTCATGTGGCGTAATGACGTTTCCCGATATGGCCCCTTAGTGCCACAGCCTGCAGACGTCAAATGACTGTCATGGCGCAGATGTGGCGTCCTTTACGTCCTACGGTGTTTCGAGGTGAGTTTGCTGCTGTCTGAAAGCGGTTTCTTTGGTGAACTCGTCGGATGTGCCGGTCTGGACGTGCCGTCGTGACCGGAGTTTGTCCTGGTAAGGGACAGTCACGGACGCTTCCAGTTTGTTGATGACGATTTTGGAGTCTGTTGATGGTGGATGGGCTCACTCCGAAGTGGTGGGTGACCTCATTTTGTGATGTTCCCACCAACAGCATCCCGATAGCTTGTTCCCTCTGCTGTTCACTGAGCCGTGACATTGTGTGACTGCTAGTGAAACGGTTGAACCATAGTGCCTTTTAAGCGTCCAAAACCTGGCTTTGCATGTGTATGTCATGATATTCATGCACCCCAACAGGTCCAAGGAATATGCCAGAGCTGTGTTTTCATGAACTGTACCCATGCCAGAAACACGAAAAGGTTCGAACCCAAATGTGCATATGGTTTTATTCGGCAACCTCACATCACTATATTTTCGTGTGGTAAATGAAATTGCTTCACAAAACTTTGTTAGAAATTGCCAAAATGGGTTTTGCGTTTTCAATGTGTGTCAGTATATATCAGTTTAGTCTAACCTTTCCCTACCAAGAAAGTCAGACATCCAGATCACTCTGCCACCAAACAGGTAGTCCAGAACACGAACTTCTGAAGTAAATGTCATGGCTCCGATGGCCAATGCTATGCCAATATAATACACAATGCCTTTGAGGTGCTTCATTTTCGTGTGCTCGAGTCCTGGATGAGAATGAAACCCCACAAAGTACTGGAATGTTTTTGCTTCGCCTTACTGAATGTGATCCCAAATATAACATCATCGTTGTATCTCAAGTAAGTCACTGGATTGTCTGGTCCAGAAGCTAATACTTACAGACCGCCGTCATAGAGCTGCGGTATTAATGGGTGCAGAGTTAAACAAACAAACATGTGTTCATAATATGGTCAGAATTGAACAACTGACTCTACTATTTGTGGATGTGGAAAGGGTTTTGTCGCTTTTGTTTACTTTTGACCACTTACTACCAGCCATTGTATATTCACCATCAGGAATGTGAGTAGACTAACGTACAGACGCTTTAGCATTTTGTGACTCTCCATAAGGGACGTAACTCTACTAGTCATAACTCAACGTTTATCTATCCTTCAGGATCTGTGGTAGGGTTCACGCCAGGCGTCTCCGCCTTATTAATCAAGCCTTAAGAAAACTTGCTAAACGGCATTTCCAGACATGCACATTTGAAAAGGCTACTCATGTTTTTTCATCCAAAAATACATTCACTGAATGAGATATACATTCCGCACAATATCCGAGAAGTGCATGATTTAATCGATGAACAGCGGTCACAGTCTTTGAGCTGTGTGTAGCACCGCAAGTCAACGGGCACATGTGCATGTATTTTCACGGCATGGAATACATGCACATTTTCCTTGGCAATAGCAGTGTTAAGGAAGGAAAACCAGTGCGATACAGGCTAAGACGTCTACCACAGTGATTTAAATTCACACGCACTGTGTTGACAAGCCGGAATCAAACACTGGACGCGTCTTGGGTGTCAGACGGCTGGTGTCAGTTCGCTGCAATTGCATTTCAACCAAATTAGTAGTCATTTAAATTATCATTTCCTACTACTTCTATGCCAGTACGTACGTATGATTGGATGAATAAACGCAAGAAATGTCATGATTTTACCAAGGAAGAAGGCATTAACATGTCATAAGATAACCTGCAGAGTCACCGTGAGTCACCACTTCTCCTGATGAGAGATTGTGGGGCTGTACACTTACTGCACCTTCACATAACACTATGTATACTTATGCAAGTAACTGTGCATTACGCCAATTTGTAATGCAAAAAGATAACAACAAGGTTTGTAGTGTTTTCTTTAATCACTGTTTACCTGTTGACAGGATAATATCGAAATCCCTATGATTTGACAGTAGGCATTGTGACGCCCTTAAAGAGATGTGGTGTCAAAAGTGTCAAATCCAGTATCATGTGTGTCCACCATTGGCGTTGATGCAGGCTTGACAACGACGACGTTTAGATGACACTAAGCGATTGAAGAAAACTTGGGGATTGTGGTTCCATGACTGAACCAACGCTTGTCCCAATTCAGCTACGTCAATGGCTGATGCTGGGATTGTCGTAAACGTCGCTCAGTTTCATCCCAAGCGTGCTCCATAAGAGACAGGTCCGGAAAAAAACAGCTGGCTAGGGGAGTTCTGTAATGTTCTGCTGTCTCAGGAAATCTGTTACAACACGAGCGACATGTGAACGGGCATTATCTTGCTGAAGCGTGAAGTTATGTCTCTGTCCTTGAATGAACGGCTGCAACTGTTGATGTTGAACAACGCATGCGTCAGCATACCATTGACCTCTGAGCACCCTTGCCCTGCCACCTGAGCTGTCCCTATGAAATCTCGACTCGTCAGTGAAGGAAACAACATCCCAAACTTGTCTCCTGTACCGTAGAAGTTTTTCCCCCAGGCAAGACGTGCAAAATTGGACGTATTACAGGCCATCGGTACCGGAGGCTGTGCTCCCTCAGTCGGTTCCGTACAGTCCTGGAACTGATTGGACGTAACCCAGGAATGGTCTAAGCTGTCAAACTTGCAGTTTGGAATCGATTCCTTAGATGGGTCAGCCGAATGTAGTTGTCTTGCTGACACGACGGTCCGAAACAACTCTCTCGTATTCCCGTTATGTTGAAAACGTCTCCACAGAGATGGGATCGTGATTCGATGGACACCAAAATGGCAGGCCAATTCATTTTGGGGCATTCCCGTCTCAAGCAAAACCACGGCGCTTTCTGTGGCATGACGTGCACGCAGTTTAGGTTGAAGTTAATGTGTTTCCATAGCGTTAGAGAGCCTAGAGAATAATCAACCGTTCTTCAATTTATAATATCATGTGAATACGTGATATCAAATTTCATGCAAAGTGCTTTGCTAAATGTTTATTTAGGGTCATATTTGTAACTTTTCAAATAACTTTATTTTATGCAATTTTATGCTATGCACAGTTACATTTTCCCGTGAGTATATTATATAATCAGCGACGCTTGTATATAACCAGAATCAGAGTCCTCCCCGCTGCAGTTGACGTTGATCCGGCCTGCCATATTCGAATGATACGCTTCTCTGGAATTTAGTCAGTGGAACCATGTGTACGTGGCCAGTATGCAATGGTTTGTTGGTTTTATATTGACGTTTACAAAGGGTTGGCAATTTATCTTTTTGAATTTCAATAGCACTTGCGTTTCTTTTATATGCATTACAGATTTGTCTGACCAGCATAGGTGTCTTGGACGCTAGGCATACAATGACTGACATGGAGTGTCAAATTTGTCTTCCTTGACATTCAAAGTATTCGTTTTTACTCATGCTGGAAAATTTAGAGCGAAGACAGCTACCTAGCTGTAAATAATTTGTGTTTGCTTTTCCAGACTGTGTGCGTTGAACACGATTACTCTTATCGGCCTGCTCGCATTGCATTTGTCAACAACGCCATGCACTTTCAAACTTCCTGGTATGGCTCACTTAACCTACTGGTCTCATCGACCGTTGGACCTGTTTATACCCAGGGTAAAGCTGCGCTGAATACACGGATGCCATGCCAGCGGGCCAGATAACTGTTGTGATTGTTCGTCTCGTCACAGACAGACATAATTTGGAGGTATACTTTTTAAAAGAGTGAGTGAGTGAGCTAAAAGTTTACATCACATGGCCAATATTTCAGCCATATTGTGACGACAAAAAGTCATTAATGTATACTTTTAAAAACCAAGAACGATAAGATTACGGTTGAAAACGTAAGTACATATGCATTTATCTTTTTTTATCTATATATGGTTCGTGTATAGAATATTAAATCTTTTTGTTTCATGACATTCTCTGTTCTACTGATAGCTCTGAACACCATTACTCTAAGCCCAGATTAAATAGATAGATTGATATATTAAATAATTATTCAAATTTTGTGAAGAGGTGACTTAGCCAGGTAACTGAGATGCCACGATACAGCTAACAATTCATACCCGTTCTGTATATTCACTTAACAAAGTACCCATGAAGATCCGGGTTAGAATATTGATCTTCACTAACCCATGCTTGTCGTAAAAGGCGATTAACGGGATCGGGTGGTCAGGCTCGCTGACTTGGTTGACACATATCATCAGTTCCCAATTGCGAAGATCGATGCTCATGCTGATGATCACTGGATTGTCTGGTCCAGACTCTTTTATTCACAGACCGCCGCCATACAGCTGGAAATTTGCTGAGTGCGGCGTAGAGGTAAACTCATTCACTCACTCACTAAACAAAGAGCGTTGTAATTTTTATAACAAAGAGCAATGTTCTACCACTATTTTACGTACTACTGTCCAAAAGCATCACGCACCGGCAGTCAAGCTTTCACAAAGTTCTTTGGCTCCCCATCAGATTTCTAGGGTTGAATAAACAGTTTTTATCTGTAGTGCGGAATCAGTATGCATTTTTTTTTTTCTGTCATGTGAGGGTATGAATTTTTGATTCCCAACTTGAAAATAGAACTAAACCGAGAATCAGTCAGTAACAGAACTTGGTGTGAAACCAGAAAACATCCGAGCAATGTGATTTGGAGACAATTGTTTTCAAGTTCGCAAATCAATACAAACGTATCGCTATCATGGCAGTACAAAATAAAAGCAATACAAAATCAAAGGCAATTTAATCCAAGATCTGCAATATTCACCTCTCATCAACTATAATCAGCTTGCAACTGGGCAGAGTATCCAGGTATAATGATCATCACACAATGCATTTTTCTCATGTGACATGAGCGGCAAGATAAAAGAAAAAGCAATGCTGGAGGCAATAGACACTGGAACCAGCACCCTGCAGTACTTTCCAGATCTTTTTGTCTGAATCCAGTACAAGTCTAAATATAGCAGATCACTGACCCTGACTGAATCTACGTGTACAATGTGTAACATTAGGGGATATTGCTACACAATGTATAAAACAACCCTATAATAGAATGCAGTAATACGTTCTTGTTATCCTTCAGTGAACGTCGACGGAGAAGAGGTATGATTTCTGTTCAATACTATGTAACATTTTGGGTCTGTACACTTGTTGTGTGGAATATCAGCACAGGCTTGCAAGAAAATGGGTAAGAAAACATTTTTGTCTTCTCATTAAAGCTATTTCAAAATATTAATATGTGTGTAAAACCTGTCTAATTATGATATGGCTGAACAACTGCCGATGTGACTTTAGATATTAACTCTCTCACTCACTTTGTCAATATACATATTTCTCGGGCATGAAACGCATCTGAAGCATTTCAAATGTAAGGACAAGTTCAGATTTGAAAGCCGATAGACTTTTCTGGATTGTTGTTTAAATTATGTGCACAGGGAAGCTTGTTGAAAGATGTACTGATGTTTCTTTAGCTCAAAAATGGAATGGTTACCATGCATGTTTTAATAATTCTGTCATTCCTATATTATAATAATGATAATAATAATACTAATAATAAAAAAATCTCGCTTAAAGAAAATCTGGAGCTCAGAGCTAAATGCTCGAAACAAGGTCAAAGCCACCAATACATTTGCTGTGCCAGTCCTTTCCTATTCCTTTGGAGTAGTTGATTGGACAAAACAAGACATCCAGAGTCTTGACCGTCTGACCAGAAGGATCATGTCTGATAACAGAGCCCACCACCCTCGTTCCTCTCTTAACCGTTTATACATGCCAATCAATTCTTGTGGTCGGGGTTTGATTAATGTGGAGGCTCTTCATGATAGAATTTTATTGTGTACTTTTGCACATATTTATTTATCGGATGATCCTCTAGTGATGCATGTGAAGACTCAAGATGAAAGCAAGGAATTCCACAGCTATTTTAAGCGTGCCAAGGTTGTTGGACAGAATCTGAGATTTGAGGTTGATTTTGTTGATGGCGATGTACTGCTGGGCGGTACAGTGATGGGAGTAAACCAAGTGAAGTCCTTCACCAAGTCTGCCCAGATTCGGCCTTTTGTGGAGAAGCTTTCTGAGAAGCCATTGCATCGTGTGTACATGCAGTGTGTTGAACAGAATAGCAATCCCACCGACTCCTTCGCCTGGATGAAGTCGGCTGGTCTTAAATGTGAAACTGAGGGCTTCCTTTTTGCTGCTCAGGACCAGTCACTTCCCACTCGCAATCGCCTAAATGTGATTCTTAAAGAAAATATCAATATGAAATGTCGACTTTGCAATGAATTCACGGAGACTGTCCAACACCTTGTCAGTGGATGCCCTTCCTTGGCACAAACATCATATCTTAAACGACATGATGGCATGGCTCGTTGCTTTTACTACCGTCTCCGACATGCCTGTGGCTTTGACTCCAAGGTCCATCCACGGTACGACCCTGAACATGTCCAGGGCGTCATGGAAAATGATGCTTTCAAACTTCTCTGGAATAGGCCCATATACAGCCTCAGAAGAATTCCTACCAACAAACCTGATCTTGTCCTTTTTGATAAAGCCAATGAATTTATATATATCATTGAATTTTCTGTCCCTTTTGACAGGAATGTGATTGGCAAGATTAAGGAAAAGCATGATAAATATGCGGACCTCGCCTTTGAAATGTCTCGCTTGCATCCCAAGTACACTGTCGTCAGGCTCCCCATTGTTCTCGGTGCCCTTGGTTTGGTACCTCCTGATCTTTTGGCGCAGATCAGGAGAGTGCCCGGGTTCTCCACCGGGAGTACAGCTCTTCTGACACTCTGGGTAATGCAGAAGGCTGCAGTGTTGGGGAGCCTTCATATTCTCCGGAAAGTTCCTGGTGGGTTCGACTAGGCAGCGTTTCCTGCCACGCCCTGTGCATGTATATTGTGCTGCGCAAATATATTATATTATTAAATGTTACTGTCAATGTCTTGGCTTAATGATGTTTCCTTGGAAATTCAAATTAGAACTGTCATTTTGTAAGTTGCCTAGAGTTTTATGCCCAGAAGGCGGTGGCTCATGGACCAATCTGGTGGATTAATTAGGAGATAAACATACTGTGTTGGAAAATCAGAGGTATATAACGAAATTACCGGACCGGTATTCAGATAAGCAACATACTGCTTGTTTACCAATCCGGTTCCTCTTTTGGAAATAAATATGTTAAGACCAAATTATAAATAGCTCTAATTTTGATTTAAACACGAACGCGTAGCGTGAGGTTTTAAATAAAACAATTAAAGCTATTATATTTTCGTTTATTCACCTATGTCCAAAATCTGGAATATGGTGCAAAGGATAAAGGGTAAATGACCAACATCTGGTGTTTATCATCTTAAGAATGGGAACACATTACTAACTGATGAATCTGACATAGCCAATAAATTAGGAGAGTCTTTAGGTCAACATTTCTCCTCATCAAATTATACACCAAAATTTCAAAAAATTAAACAACAAGCTTAATAAAATATTTAAAGCAATTTTACTTATGATAATGGTGAGGACTACAATGAGGTTTTCTCCATTCATGAACTAAATACTGCCTTAGGGCAAGCTCATTGTAATGGTACGGGCGCTTATAGTATTTATTATCAGTTACTTAAACATTTACCTGATTCCTCTTTAGAGACCCTGTTAAATATTTTTGATCAACTTACTAGTAGTGTTAGTAAGACCATGGAAAGAATGGTCAATAACAGACTAATATGGTACTTAGAAACAAATAATCTTATTACGAATATCCAGTGTAGGTTCAGGAAAAACAGAAGTACCATTAACCATTTAGTTAGATTAGAAACGTTTGTTAAGAATGCTATCGTCAATATACAACACGCTGTATCTATACTTTTATCTCGAAAAAGCATATGATACAATCTGGAAACATGGAATTTTGAAAGATCTTCATGAAATGGGACTGAGAGGCCGTTTGCCTAATTTCATATCACAGTTTTTAACAGATAGACATTAACAGGTGCATGTGGGTTCCACATTGTCTGAATTTCACAAACAAGATCAAGGTGTCCCACAAGGTAGAATATTATCTGTAACGTTGTTCAGTATCAAAATAAATAGTTTATCGAAAGTATTAAATGACTCTGTTGATGGGTCATTATTTGCTGATGATTTTAACGTACTGTGTCGAGGTAAAACTATGCACACGATTAAAAGCCAGTTGCAGCTCTGTCTCAATAAAATAAATGATTGGTCCGAACGAAATGGCTTTAAGCTTTCTTAATCTAAAACTAACTGCATCCTTTTCTGTCGTAAATATAAACCACATAAGGACCCAGACTTACATCTATCGGGTACTCCTATTAAAGCAGTTAAGGGAGCTAAATTTTGGGTATCATATTTGACCATCATCTTACATTTCTACCTCATGTCAAATACCTTAGGGCAAAATGCCTGAAGACATTAGATCTCTTAAAAGTCGTCTCCAATGCTAAGTGGGGAGGTGATCAGTCGACCCTCCTTCACTTGTATAGAGCACTAATCCTTTCTAAACTCGATTATGGTTCGATCGTTTATGGTGGAGCCTGCAAAAGCAACCTTACACTTTTAGATTCTGTCCACCATTAAGGTCTCATTCAAATGTGTCCAACCCTGCCTTCAGCTGCGTTTTTGATCCCATTGATGAGGATCTGTTCAGTAAGAAGTCTTCTTTGATTCCACCGTTAGGAATAAGAATTAAACCTTTCATTTCTGCTGCTCATATCGACTTTGAAAATATATCTCCTTTTCGCCAGCTTCCTTCCTACCTTGGCAATTGGAAAGACCGCAGGTAGATCTTAGATTAACAAAACTTACAGGTGTAACCTTCCTTGAATTCCTAGAAACACTACCTAGTATATATTCATCTGTGGTTTACACGTGACATATTTAGCCTTTCACTTTCCTTTCTTTGTTACATTGTCACCATGGACCACTAGTCATCTCTTTGTTAACACATTCATCGGCATCACAACATACGTCACTGTAGCTTACTGGATAGCTTGTTTTTTATATCTTGTTTTATAACAACACCTATATTATTGTTAATGATGTTTTATTGTCAGAAGTGTTTATAACCCAATGGGCATCTATTTCCTCGCTGTCATGGCTTGATTTACGTGTCAACAGAATTCTCTTTTTTAAATTGGAGAGATAAAACGTTATCAAGCTTAATTTTAGTTTACATTTGTTTGAAAATGTTCTCGCAGGTTTGATAAGTATATATTTAAGGATATTTCACAAAATAATTTGCCCATTGAGACCGGTCGACGTACAACGTTTGTAGAATGTCTGTATACTATGCAATCAATCAATCTACTGTTGGAGACAAAAACCATGATACATACTGTATGATATATTATATATACACTCACTGTGCCACTGTTGGTTTTATGTTGGTGTTCTTTTGGAGCTATTAAACTGTTCTGTGCTTTACTTGTTCCTTTGTCGTGAAGGTTTATATATAAGCCTCGGTCGAGAGGGAACAGAGGGTCTCACAATTGGTCTGTCTTGGGTGAGAGTCGGTACTCGGATTCACTACTATCACTATGTTCTCACACTATTATTCCTGTACACAGATCAAGTAAGTATGTACACGAAACGCAGTCGGTTTAGTCGTAACTGCCCCGACCGAGGAAGTCATCGATCTAACTCACTCAGCCACTGAGGCTTCTACAAGCTGACAAGTCTGACAACTGTTAGTCTGGGTCACGTGGTCTGTGTACCCCACTGACAGGTGAACGACTCCCATGGTCAAAGCTAAGAATACACAATGCCTTTGGTTCTGATATTTAGTTTGCCTCACTCAGAGACAGACTGGTGTGAATCACACCAAAATGTAAGGACGTAAAGGGGGCGTAACTCTAGTAGTCATAGCTCATCGTCTCTCTGTCCTCCAGGATCTACGGAAGAGTTCACGTCAGGCGTCTAGTCGAAACTTCAGTCCTACACAGCATTTCTAGTTAAACACAACATGAGACGCAATTTGGAGAACTGCATGATTTTAGCGATGTATTGGGAATCATATGAATCGTTGGGCTCTGTAATGCACACGTCTACGGGTATGGTAATGATCTTGAGCGACTTGTCTCATGTTTCTGACGACTTGAACCCTATCCACGTTTCTGTACAATAGTAGTGTTAGGGAAGCAAACGGCACACTCGTCCACGTCATGCACCACGTAAAACTCTCTTCAGCCTCTCTGCGTGGACAGGATCGATGGTCATCGATACAAAGAACGCTATAACTGGGTGAAATTCGGTGGTGCATACATCTTGCATTTTATTGCATTAATACACAGCCATGTTTCTTAATTCATGTAATATTTGGTCACTGATGTGCATTGTGTAGTGTTGCCATAGTACTTTGTATATGTCACAAATAAGACTTGTAAATGTCATAGGGTGAGCACCAGTCCAGAAGGACAAATGATATTAAGTCTGATAATAAACACAACAAACATTACCTCTGAGACACGAATAAAGACCCGAAAATTAACGGTGCTTTGAGCAGGGTTGGGTCATTTTCATTACTGTGGGTAAATAGTGGGAGGAAAGTCGAAGCGATACGGGTCTTAGACGTTTGTGACATTCTGCTCACAAGCCAGAATCAAACACAGGGAGCGTCTTGGGTTCACACCCAGGATTATGTATGACATGCCTGGAATGAGACGCCAGGATCGCGGGATACTAGAAGACGGCAGGACAAAACTTGGTTTGCAAGTGCATCTAAACCCTGTCAATAACCGGACGTATTCTATTGTGAACATCCAGATATTTCAAACCATTTTTATCCATTAATTGAAACCCGATGCAGCTACGTTTGTGCAATTTCACCGCTGTATCTTGTTGCTGTAGAAGAATAAGGCTAGCTGAAAATAGTGGTGCTTGGCGGATCTATCCTCATCACTGTCACACCCAACCTATCATGCAAGTGCATGTGCGTTATGTCTGTGTCATCGTCTGTCGTTTACCTGGAGTTTGCAGCAAACCTGTTATTATCAGGATAGTCTAAGGTTCGGTGCACATGATACGATAGTGGTTTGGTATAAATTCCTAAATAAAAATTCTTTTCAATATAACATTGTAAAGCAAGATTTACTACTAGATCTAAGCAGGTGCGCACTAAATATTATCGCTAAGAAAGTAACGCATTTTGCCTACATTATCCTACATATGTCAAAAGAACCTTAACTTTCAGCGTGTTGTTTCCATGTAATGTACTGTAATGCTCGTGTGACCATCCAGATTGCCTATCTCTCGGAATTTTGGACAAGACTGAAACCACGAAATTATAAAAAGATGTTAGACGATGTCTAAGTCATTAAAACATGTACATGGATCGCACTCCCAGCTCCTTGAAAATAACGAATGGCGCTTCAATACACTGGGACTTCAGACAGCTACACATTACATAATCAGCTAAGTATGTACATGATAAGATTCAAGTTTCGTTGTGGAACATGTTTTACAATACATTGGTTTTAACCTCACTGACAACTGAGTCACATTCTTTGAACTTCCTGGTTGATAGGGGCTATTAATATAGTAATAAACACTGACACAGCCAGTAACAACACAAGGACTCCAACCGTTAAAACATTACTGTAAACATCCTTGTTAGACAATTATTCAGGGACACATACCACTAACCATCAAGCTGAATCTCGTATGACATTGCACAAAGACTTTTTGTTGACAGCGTTTGGCAAGACATTTCAATACTGGTTGTGTTTGGGCGCAGACCTCTCAGTTTGCTCTTACAAACAGAGAATTAGAGTGTTACAGCTTGTATGAAAATATGCAATTATGTATTGAAAAATACAGTGTTCTTTATAGAATTCAAGTTGTCGAATAGTCGCCAATCATTCTCAGCAACATCAGTACAATAGCTACTATTTCTAATCCGACACTTTGTTTGCAATAAATGCTTCGTTAGGAGTATATTATGAAGGTGTATTTGCCATGTAGGTACAATAAACGGGATATCCGATTTGAAATTGCTTTGAGTGACCGTCCATACTTGTTTTACTCCAGGAAATGGATTTCAATACCAAAAGTGTAGTTCAACTTATTTCGCTAAATGAATGCATATCTAAGTACAGTGCACTGTAACGGTGAGGTGGGGTGAAATTGGGTTTAACGTCGTGGTTGAGAATAGTTCGCTCATATGACGACGTGCATGCGTGTGTATGTGTATGTGCGGCTGCTTGTACTAGCCCAGACTTAAGCTGGTTTTATAGTGCTAGCCCACTGAGATACCATGCCGCAGTGAAGCATGAATACCCCACTCAAACACATTATACTGACTCCGAGCCGACCAGTCCTTGTTGTACCCATTAATGCTGAGCGCCAGGCAGGGACCAACAAGTACCATATTATAACGTCTTTTGGTATGAGGCGGTCGGGGATCGAACCCGCGACCTTCCGCTCTCCGGGCGGGCGCTCTAACCACTACACCACGGAGGCGGTCCACTGTAAAGATTTTAACAGTTTGGATATATCTATTTCGGAAATATGAAACATGAAATTGAAAATGAGGAAAATAATGCTGCAATTAACACGTATTTGTGTGCATTATCTTTCAGGTTAGAAAATATATTCAATTTGAGATATGTTCCATGTTTGCTGTAAAGTAGTAAACAAAGATCAACAATCTTTAGATTTTAACATTAAGGTATCTACTGAAATCCAAAAAGCTCTAGTGAAATGTGGTGATTATCTTACGGTACTACTATGGTGCAGTGAACAATATAGTGGAACACATGATTGTAAATAGTGACGTCACTGTGGTCACGGCTAACACATGATGCTACTCTCTGTTTGTGATTGGTTGATAGGCACTCTAAAGTTGGTGAGCCAAAAACGAACAAACAAGAAGTTGTCATCCATGAAGTTGAATGTTTCATCTATGTTTGTGAGCGGTCATATATTGGTGATATCACGAAGAAAGGCCGTATGTACAGTCAGATGTAAAATATTAGGTACACACACACAACACACACACACAACACACACAACACACACACACACACACACACACGAACACACACGAACACACGCACGCACACTGTGTGGTAAGATTAACAGTTTAGATTATGCACAGTTAGCTACCAGCTGCAATCCCAGGAACTTCAAGTTCCTGGAGAGTGGTTGCTGCATTGCCAATATTTTCCCAGACAGGCTGAATTGCGTCATGCGGCCAGAACATCACAGGTATGTGATTAACTCTGGGCAAGTTAGTCCATACAGACCCGACCCGTGCTGTATGGTGGCGAGCGTTGTCCTGCTCAAGTTGAGGTTTATAAAAGAAGAGAGGTAGATATAACATATAATTACTAAGACTTACTAGGAAACACCATCCCTGTGCACGACAGTAACAATGTGCAGACGGAATAAGTGCACAGCGATCCTGTGATGATAACCGATTGTCCCCACACAATGACGCTTTCTCCTCCCCTCCGGTTGGCCTGTACGACATATCAACGTGATGTTCATAGTGTTTTTCTCACGCTGATGCGGTTCATCGTTAATTTGTATTAGACAACCTGTTCCCATTGTTGACGTCGTCAACGCAACTGTTGTTAGTCTACGGGCACACACAAACTATTTTCTTCACCGCCCTCAGAAACAGATGGTTGTTTGGCAACCTTCTGTTTATTGGGGAAATATTGGTTTAATATGAGCCCGGCTAGATATAAAGAGAAACATGTTGTCATGTCTTGTCATGTTTCCTTTTCAAGTTATAGTTTTCGCGGACGATGAACACGTGTAAGCACGTCGCATTTGTTAAACGCTGTTTGACATGGGTTTTTTAACTTCCTGGTACAGCAGTCTTGCACCAGCAGACCAATAGACAGTTAGACCTATTTATACCCAGGGTACAGTCGACCGAATGCAACACTGTCGTAGCAGAGGCACAGAAAACAGTTGCGATATTTCGTCTCGTCCCAGACAGTACTTGGATGTGTATAAAAACAAGAACGATAACATTTCAGTCGAAAATGTATCTATGTATACATTGTGTTCATGCATATTTTTCTTTATCTATGAATATAACACATTTCCCATGTGGGAATCGAACCCGGGTCGAAGCCTACGAAGATGCTCTTCGAAGCTGGGAGCAGGTGAAACAATCCCTCGTTCTTCAACTCGTTTCTCTGCTCCCATGACATCTTCTCGTTCAATACAAAACATCCAAATGCATTTGGTCTAGTATGACGTTCTATATATGGACTACCTGCCAGCCAGACAAATGCTCCCCAGACTCAGCTTATGATGCAAACCCACTCTGATGCATGTTGCAGTTTGACATGGATACCTCACTCAAAAACAGTATCTTGACGGCTGTGTAATTTCATCAGTTGTTGGTTATGCACCAATTGTAGAGGGCTAGCAGGGTGACAAAGTGTCATCGTTTCCCTCATTTTTCAGTTGATCCAGCTACGGCCTATTGACTGACCTTGAATTCAACTGCCTAAAAGTAACCCCCAAAGAAATAAAACCCGTGAAGGTCCCGGTTAGAATGAACCTTCAGCAACCCATGCTTGTCGTAAGAGGCGACTACCGGGATCGGTTGGTCAGGCAAGCTGGTTTGGTTGACAAATGTCATCTGTTCCCCAGCTGAGCAGGTCGGTGCTCATGCTGTTGATTACTGGACCAACCCTTCTGGTCCAGGCCTCGATTGTTTCACATACTGCCGCCATATGGCTGAAATATTGCTGGAGTGCGGCGTAAAACTAAACTCACTCACTCACGCTAAGAGTCTAAGAGAGTCGGCTCCAGGTTCACGCTTTCGCCGGAGGTGGTACACGCTGTCTTACCTGACGATCAAAGGTGATCTACGGTTAAAAAATCATCTTCCTTGGCGAGTGTTCGGCAGTATATATATTGAGTGTTTCTCACATGTAAGGGAAGGACTGCAGTAATACGTTCTTGTTATCCTTTAGTGAACATCGTCAACAAGGAAGTATGGTGTCTATACAATACTGCATATTGTTTTGGGTCTGTACACTTGCTACGTGGAAGCTCAGCACAGGATTGCAAGCAAATGGGTAAGATGCGTCTTATCACTGACCTCGTAAAAAATTGAATCCTTAAACAAAAACCCGCATAAGCCATTTTTAGAAGAATGTATTGCGTTAGCTTAAGAGCAATTACTTCATCTTCAATATCGCCGGTGGAGAAGAAATCGTGATTCATCCCTGAACCAGACTGGCTACACAAGTTTCCTGACATTTTGGACGGAAATTCATCTCAAACCGAGACAAGTTGTGCAGTCTCCACGGCTTTGGCAACCCGATGATGCAAGTGAGCAGACTGGATGTAGCGTCCTGGGCGTGGGTAGTAACTCTTGGACGGCTGCTTCTCGGGCTATCTTGGGCGGAATTGGTCTGCAGGAAACGATCCCAAAGTCGAGATATAGTACTCTGATGAACATTGAAATGTCGGGCAAATACAGGCGCGACTCCTCAGCTTCAAGGCGACCTATGGCGATGTTTCGATTAGCGGCACTCGTGGCATGATAATTTCTTCTTTTCCAGGCAATTACGAACGACAAAATTAAACTCAATGTTGTTGTTTTTTCTATAATGCGAAAGTGATCGATACCGCATGCTTTTCAGCTTACTTGCACACATACATTTTGCTTTGCATGTTATTTTAGTGACGTTTTTGGCAAATATTATTTCTCTCAAACGGCTTCTAAAAGCAAAGGGAAACAGTTAACCTTACTCGTGGTTTTAAGTAATTTAAAGCTGTTGGCATAATCGTTTACAGATGACGTTCTGCCCGGAATGAAATGGGTATATTTGCATTGTTTTTGCCACAGCTACTTGAGTCCACTATTTTTCACATCCAGAGGCAATCTTTATCGCCAGCACACAAAGTCAGCCGTTTACTGGTCTCTGCCACCCACGTAAACATGACTTTTGTGTGCTGGCGGTGGAATGCCTGACTCTGAGGTGTGGTTCCACCTCAGGTTGGACTCAACCCAGCAAAAGGAAAATACAAGAATAGATAATTTTACTGAGAAAGTGTGATGTCCCCGACATAACATATGTTACATTTTGTCCAAATTCTAAATGACATTGTGTATTCATAACTGTACATTTACCGTAATATTACGTCAAAACTGTTTTTACAGTAGCTATTATTTTCA